>NW_015114359.1:60026-67033 GCF_001443285.1 Poecilia latipinna | reverse complement strand
GGAAGGGGGGGGGGGGGGGGGGTGGGGGGGGGGGGGGGGGGGGGGGGGGGGGGGGGGGGGGCTTACTTATTTTTTTGAGGTTTATTTCTTTCAAAATGATGGCTTTGCCTCTGTCTCTGTTGGCCTCTGCATGTGGCGCTTTGGTGGGCTGACTGCGTTGGAAATGCTGGTTAGCCGTGGTTTTGGGGTAATATGCTAAATGTATTCACGTCTGCTTTCAGGGTGTTCCTGGTAACCCAGGATTGCAGGGACCCCCAGGTACTCCAGGAGATCCTGGTGAGAGGGTGAGTGAGTGCTGGACTCCATTTTACAGTTTATTGCAGCTGCGTCACAGCTGCAATAAACTGTATATCAATTTAAACTTTACACCATCTCTTTATTGTGGTGTAAAGTAAATGTCTATGTTTTGAAATTATATTAAAAGTCAGTAGAAGCAAGCAGTCCGGTTTCCAAATTAGCTTTGATGGAGAGTGGAAATATTTGAACGCAAATCTTTAATCATTTGTGGACTTCAAGAGTGCCTTTCCATTCTTCTGAAAGACTCTCGAAGCTTTAATCGCAAATGAAATTAAAAGTGTACTTTTGTCTGAAAGGATGTTCAGGTTTTGGCCCAGATGAGACACTTTTGATGTCGTCTCTGGTTGAGGATTGGATTAACACGAGTAATGTCGCACCTGTAACCAATATCCTGCTGCAGTCCAAGTCTGATACCTTGAAAGGGCTTCAGAATACAATTCCCCTCCCCCTCCATGGTGGTTATCCATGTTGCTTGCATAGGAATCTTTTTCTGCCTCACTTTTTCCTTCCACTAAGCTTTCCTTGAAAAAATATTTTGATGGGTCACCCTGTGAACAGCCAGGTTGTTCAGTAATAGCATTTTGTGGTTTACTGCACTTGAGAAGCGCATCAATGACTGCCTGCTCAACAACTGTCAAGTCTGCAGTCTTCAGGCAGTAACACTTTTGTGTTGTCAGTACTTTTTCGTTTTACTTAAAATTGTAATTTGCAGGCTGAAATATGTTTCAGTTTTTCATGAAATTCCTGAATTAAATTAACTGCTGTTCTGTGAAGAAAATTCTGACAAACTACAAAAACGACTTGGAAAAAAAATACTGCAGTTTGGTATGCAATCAGTTTATGGAAAGTTTGGGGGGGGAAATCAGCTGTGCTGCTGATCAGTGGGATTGCTGAAGAAGTTTTCTTTGAAATTTGCAGAATTCCTGAAATTACATTTTTTTTACATCTCTATTTAAATCTAATCATATATTTGGTTTACTTGATGATACAAAGGATAATCTTGCTTCATCCAAAACTGCCAACTATTTTCTTTCTGAAAGGAAACTTGGGGAACAAATAGGCCACTTGCTAGTTTATTCAACTGCTTTCACGAGTACAAAAGTTTTATTGTTTCACTGAGTCAGGGTGATAAAAAAAAATAATTTCTGTTCATCCAGAAAGTCTGTCCTCCCTCTTCTATTTCCTCTCATGGGACGAAATTGCTGCGGACTGACAGGGACATTAGAGCTGAGTGGTTTCTGTGCTCTGCGGTTTTCCTTTACGCAGTTTCTGCATGCCGCCCTCGCTCCCCAAAGCACTCAGAAACCCCATCCCTTCCAGCCGTCATTAACGCTAGATGCCGCTATGCTCATGGTCGCAACTGTGGATGGGGAAAATTCACAGACACTGGGGAAAAAAAGCGAATGGAAACACATGGTATCAATCAGAGCCAAGATGAGATTGCAGCACAAGAGAGACTGCTAAGTAGATTGTTGTTTCTCTCAAAGTATTAGGCCCTGCCTTAAGCCTTCAATTAATTTCTGATGTTTGTGTACGTCTTTACTCAAACTCTTGATGTTGTAATTCATTATAAAAGTCCTTTTTTTGCAGCAGTTTAAAATTTTTTTTATTCTTTTATGTTTATCCTTCCTTTCTAAAAATCTAAACTTCTGTATTGATATCCATATCATTAGTTAGCGACCTTCTGGGAGTGCCTCAAGTAGCTAACCTCAGACAACATGTTACTTTTAAAATAATGTGGCAACCACTGATTTTATATGAAAGGCAGATGTGGCATGCTGATGTCACCCTTTAGTGTGAAGAGGATTGTTTTGAAACCCTAAACTCAGCGTTTGGGTGCCATCTTCGCGCTCCGGAGTTCTCGCATCCCAAAGTGATGAGTGCCGCTAACTGAGCCATTCTGGGATGTGGCGTGAATGTACAGGAGCTGTCACTGAAGAGAATGAAACATTTGTTTCATTTTGCATCGAGCTATAAAGAGACTGTTGTCAGAGCTCTAAACATTTTTGTTTCTGTGGGAATAGATTCACTTTTGGAGCCAGTGCCAAGTGATCATACAGTAAGTTGCTGCCAGCATAGCCCCACCATTGTTACCGAGTTTTTATTTTTTTAAGGTTTATTGAGACAAACTTATTAACCCAGTTTTCTCATGCAGGCAACATTCTTTCTTTAGATGATTAAAAATGTAGTATTTTTTAACTAAACACTAAACAGAACAATAAAATGAACTTCCCATTAAGGCTAATGTTTGCATCATCCACCAAAACCTTGAGGCATACTGTTATTGAAAATAGTAACATTAATGTTGATTTTGATTTGACTTTAGCAGATGTGGGTCCTCAGGACAGCGAAAGTCCTTCCAAGGCGACAAATAAATTACTGGAACACAGAGTTTGAAATCCTGATATCTGAAAAAAGACAGCCTTCTAAATTGTACATCCAATCACTCCTTTACCAATGCAATGGTGCAGAAACTGGTGTTGCAATGGCAAATATAATTTGATATATTGCGGGAAGATCTGGTAAACAAGGTGTACCTGATAAAGTTGCTGGTGGGTTCATGGGGACGAGTGAGAGCACAGTTAACTGGCCTAACGAATAATTACCATACACTGCTCAGTTGCACAGCACTACCAACACAGACTTTAACTTTAAACCGATTTTTAATATCGCACTCTTTTGCATAGCCATGAATATGATTTCATGCTTCCATGATATCGTGTCCCGTTTGAGATGTTCTGTCTTTGCCTTTTTAGAAATGTCTGATTTTCTCCCGTTTTCACTGTGCAGGGTCCTCCTGGCCGTCCTGGTATTCCAGGTTCAGACGGTGTCCCTGGCCCTCCAGGTACCGTTCTGATGCTACCAGTAAGTCCTGCTGCTTTCTATGTACTTTTAAGTTGTATTTTTTTTTTTTTTGTCCTTTTTCTCACATATTGCTTGAGTCTAATTGTAGTCGATAACCCATGAACTCACCTCAGCGGGTAAATTTACCATGTTGCAGAAACAGTAGGCCAGCGATGGCAGCCTGTTTTCTTTAGGTAACAAATCATCGGCCTTGTAAATGTCAGCCAGTTCAATGGAGTGGAACCAGCGACTGAGGTTTTCAAAAGCTCAGCCAATGACACATATTTATGAGAGTTGCTGTTTGTGCTTGAAAGGTGTGGGGTTAACAGGTTTAATAGACTACCTCCTATGGGGGTGACTATTAGATATGCTACTCTGTAAAAACAAAGACAAGTCCATTTACTTTTAATTTTCTTTTCCTTGTGGCCTACAGTTCCGTGCGGGTGGTGAGGCACACAAGGGACCTGTGATAACAGCCCAAGAAGCTCAGGCGCAGGCCATCCTATCTCAGGCTAAAGTGAGTATCGATGGAAATATTTCATTCTGAAACTCTTTGTGATTGAACTTGCAAATAATATTCTTCACCAAAGTGTTTCTTTAGTTTAAACACTAAAATACTCAAATCAGCATGCACATAAAGGAGCAGTGCATTGCAGAAGTCCCAATCAGGATACAAACAAAGCTTTGGACCCAGGTCAGGCTGAGAAGTGCCCAAAGCCGCAGCAGATACTCATACCCACTCAGCGGTCCTGACAACCGTAGCACTGTTGAAAACAGGTTGAACTTGGGCGCTTTCATCTGGGTGTGATATATTATCACACACATGGAGATGATTAAGCCTCACACAACCACTGAATATTTAAAGCTTTAGAAGTATGCTGAGCTCAGTGGCTCCCACAAGCGGAGTTTGTTCATGGTTAGAAGGCATTTGTCACCTTTCAGTACTCAACTTGTCATGCCAACAATTCGGTTTGGCGTGGGTAAATAGAAAACTAAATGCTTTTCCATACTTCTGTGTTTATTTATTCTCTCTGACCTTTCTAGGCAGCGCGTATTTGTTCGTTCTGTCCAGGTGTTCAGTTATGTACAAATTAGGACATGAATAGGTTTCTGTCTTTTACGTCATTGTGTCATCACACTACAAATAAATGCCAGACAACATTTCTGGCTGTCGCGCACTGTGGTCAGCTATGAGCAGAAGAAAATGCTGAAGTGGTAAACTGTGAACAAGACATGCGGCTCTCAGAGAGCCTGAAATGAATATTTCTGTGGTTTTATTGAGCTATTATAAGATGGTTTATGACGTTGCAAATCCTTACAAATAGCTTTGTTTTTTTTGTTTTTTATTTTTATTTTAGACATTTATTCTATTTTAAATTGTGGGCAGTTATAAGAATGACCTTACATGGTTAAACACTATCAGCAGTTTTTGCAAATTCGCCTTTAACAAGAACTATTTGGCAGTTTTATTTACACTTGGTTAACAGTCTTAGTTCATTTATTACATTTTATATTTTATACATATTCAGAGGCATTTCAGTAATTGGGAGATTCAGAGTACTTTACATGATATTACATTTTTCAAATGTAAAAATCAAAATCATCACAAATTATCATTGGAGTAAAAAATACTTTATTTTTTAATAATTATTACACAAAGTCATCTCTAAACAAGTGGGCCTTTATCCTTTATTTACAGGGTATCAGGTCTATCAGCATATATAGACAATGTGTATGCATGTATACATATGTGTGTTCTTACTTAATGACTAATGGGCTGTACTTTACTTTGATTTGTCGTTAGCTAACAATGAGAGGCCCCCCGGGGCCGATGGGGTTGGCAGGAAGATCTGGACTTTTGGTGAGTATCTCCATCTATCGACGTGTTGCCATTAGTGAGTTCTCCATGTGATAAAAGTACAGTGATTTAGATATATCCAAAGTACGTAATCGTGAATAAAAGGCTACAGAGAATTTTGTTTTCTGCGTCAAGACGCTCCAATCTAAATTTTGTGGCCGATTTCTGTTATCCAGTTTTCAGAAAAGCATGGATAAAAAAATATTATAAAAACATTATTCAGAGTATGTTTTCCTTGCTTTAATGTTGTAATTTGGCATGGGCCTACACATTTTATATTGCTGGCAACTGTGGCGTCATGCTGGCTGTGTGAAATGTTTGCTATGATCAAAGGATGATAGAGTTGATATCTTAAAATGAGTTTAACATCTCAGGTTTCTAAGCCTGTTAACATTTTCAGAAGTCTAACGTTCCATGACAGAAAGCATGAAATCTCCTTTGAACCTTCCTGTTAGCTGTTGGATGGCTCTTTCTCTCTTTTAGCAAATTAAGACACATTATTATGAAATATGCTTTTCTTGTGACAACTGATATTTTATAGTACTGCTTGAAAGAATATGAACATTCCTGTATTATGAATACGAATATTGTCATCCACATATTCAGTTTGGTCATATCTTTCTCAGACAGCTCAATGACGTTACCGGAGTCCTTCAATTCCTCTGCACCAGAGAGTTTGTGCTCATGGAAATATGACTCAGGGATACAGCTATAGTCTGTTTAAATGTCCTTCTTCCTGCTTCTACATAGGGACCCCCTGGGGCTCCTGGACTCAAAGGTGACAGCGGTGACTCTGGACCACAGGTGAGAGGAGTAGCTTTTTGGGGGGTTTTTTCACAGTAATACTTTTGAACTTTATATAACATCTATGTTGTTCCTCTTTGTCTGTTTCTAAAAACAAATAATAATACTGTACATTTACATATTCTGTACAGGGACCAAGAGGTCTTCAGGGTCCAACTGGTTCACCAGGGAAACCAGGAAAAAGGGTAAGGGTGATTTAAACATAAAACTGATTGAGTGGTTCATCTTCTCTATTGTAGCACTGCAGTGGTGATGTACATGCACATCATTTGGGAAGGTACAATTGATGGTATTATGGCTTTGTAAGCACTTATAACATTGAGTCAAACTAAGTCCCACTTATGGATTTATCTTAAAAAAAAAACACTTTACAAGCTCTGTTTATTTTTATTTTTTTGGTATTATGAAAAAAGGGATCGAGCATGATCTTACATATCACATACGCAAAAAAAAAAAAGTAATGTGTCTCAGAATCTAATCTGTTTTGTTGCAAAAAGTGTAAACATCAAACCCAGAACAAAAACAAAATACTTTGTAACGATGCTGGCTGAAAAACGTTACAGAGTTATTATCCATGGTGAACTGAGTCCCATACAGATATATGCTGAAAGGCTTGTCAGAGAGGAAGAAGCCATTTCTCCAAGAGCAACAGAAGAAAATACCAGATTACAATTTACAAATACACTTAATTTTTAGAGACATGTACTGTGGTTTCCCCAATGACTGTTGGATACGCTGGATGGATGAATGTTATGTGGTTTGATTAAATTACATTTAATGCGTTTAACCATAATGACCACTATTACATTTTGAGGAAAAAGAGGAAGCTTGTAGACCTGACAACATTATGTACAAATATGGATGTCGCAGCTGCAAACATAAGTCAGGAAGTTAAAACGTAGGCAGAAATGGAGCTTCCACCTGGTCAAAGGGCCTTGCACAGCACCAAATCAGCTGTAAAGTGGCTTGAGGAGAACAAAATCAGTTATATCTGGAGGAATGGGACAAATTCCCAGCAAAGGACGCTTGTGGAAGGATACGCAAAATATATGCACCTAACTCATACAGTGTAAATGGCAATTTTGATTTACCTGAAATATAAACGTTTTTTTTTTCTATTCAGTATGTGTAAATAACTTTTTTTTTTTTTTTTTTTTTTTTTTTTTAAGTGGGTTTTATTTTTTTTGCCAGTTTTAAAATTTGC
>NW_015114359.1:44481-57000 GCF_001443285.1 Poecilia latipinna | reverse complement strand
ATTGCAATTTTTATTT
The DNA here is from genome assembly GCF_001443285.1 of Poecilia latipinna. Classification (NCBI taxonomy): domain Eukaryota; kingdom Metazoa; phylum Chordata; class Actinopteri; order Cyprinodontiformes; family Poeciliidae; genus Poecilia; species Poecilia latipinna. Next base: position 56,984 of record NW_015114359.1, on the reverse strand, counting down.
ATCCTAAATATAAAACTTTTTTTTTTTTTTTCAGAATGTGTAAATAACTTTTTTTTTTTTTTTTTTTTTTTTACTATAGATGCAGTTTAATCTATTTGCCAGCTTTAAAATCTGTGCCTACATAGAAAGGAAACTTGTTCCAAACTTTCCCTGTTTAAAAATAAAAAAATAAAAATAAAAACATCTGCGTTCAATGATTGCACCTATGTGTTTGTTTAACAATAAACTAACTAGTAAACTGAAATGATGTGTGTGTGTGTGTGTCTTCCAGGGTCGTAATGGAGCTGACGGTGCACGAGGAATGCCAGGAGAGTCAGGCGCAAAGGTAATGCACAGTTTTCCTAAAGAAAAACATTAAATTATCATTTTTTTCAGTGTTAATATTAAACAAGTTCGCATCCTGTTAACGACTGGTACACTTACCATCTTTTATTTACTTCAGGGTGACAGAGGTTTTGATGGCCTCCCCGGTCTCCCTGGAGAGAAAGGACACAGGGTAAGCGCGAAGGAGTAAAGCTTAGTGTTACTTAAAATCCACATTGATCAAGATGAATGTGTTGCATGAAAAAGCTGATTGGGGTCTAAATGCCATCTGATTTATCAGCACGGTGTGATGTGAATGTTCAGCTCATGTGTGCCATTAGGCCATCTGACCTACTTAGAGAGGTGGGGACAGCTTCAGATCCACCTAAGCAGTGTTTAACCAGGCCAGGAGGCGAATGATGAATGTTGAGTTTAGAGAAACCAAACGGAGACACAAAGATCACAGACGGTTATTTTTAGATGGGATTTTAAACCTCGTCCTATACCAGATAATTACAGAGGTAGGCCGGTCCTTATAGAGCTCTATGAATAGTGAAAACCATATATTGCGGGTCCATGCCCATTGTGGTGACCATGCCAACTTTAGATTAAAGGCGGTTTTTGCTTGTTTTCGTTGTATTTTTTTACACCCTCAATTTTCCACATTTCTGACCAACGTCATATTTTTTTTGCTTTAAACTACAATCTTTTTTTTTTTCTCAGCCGCACAAATCGAGCATGTAGATTCTCTTTTGATTGCAGCATTTGTAATCTTTGTTGATGTTTTCCCTACGTGATCTGTTCCAGGGAGAACATGGCCCCACTGGCCCTCCGGGGTCTCCAGGAGACGACGGGCCAAGAGTGAGTTTTTCATCTGTCTTGTATCACTTTCAAATACCCATAAAATTACTAAAAGTCCAAAATATGTCTGCTTAATCCAAGGGTGAAGATGGCCATGTTGGACAGAGAGGAGTGGCTGGAGAGAGTGTAAGTAAAGCTCTAGTTAGAGGCAGGGTCATTGAGTTTACAGTACAAAACCTTGGGACAATATGAATTTTCCTTAAACTGCGTTACAATTTATTGTGCAAAATTTTTTATCTTCTAAATCATAATCTTAAAAGTGTGGGACACCTCTGTATCCAGCCCACCTGAGTCAATATTTTGTAGAACTATGTTTCCTGCGATTTCCGCTCCAAGTCTTTTAAGGTTTGTCTCTTCCATCTTTGCGTACAAAGCAGCTCAGACTTCTGCCCGTTCATCTGAGTTTTCAAACCTAGTCACAATTATCGAATATATTTAGGTCTGGACTTTAACTGGGCCATTCTAACACATGAGATATCCTTTAATCCAAATCATTCCTTTGTAGCTCTTACTGTGTGCTTAGTGTCGTCCCTTTGGAAGCTGAACCTTCACCCCAGTCTCACTTTTGGAAAAGCGATCAGATTTTCTTCCAGGACTGCCTTGTATTTTGCTCCATCCATCTTCCCATCAACCAGCTGTCCTACTCCTGGATGATGTGCAGTGTTAGTTTTCCCCCTGACTTATTGCTTTGGACTTGTGCAACAAAGTTCTTTTAGGGTCTCATCTGATCAGAGCGTCTTCTTCTACAACGTGGCTTGTGGCCTTCTTTTTGCCACTCTTTCAGTCGTGGGCTTACTAACTAGTTGATTTATGAAAGTCTGCCAGGGTGTCAGGTTAAAAGGGGCTGAATAAGTGAAAATCCTGTATCCATAAAATCCTAATCAGTTCAGATCAAAGGGTGAACGTCACCTTCTCGTCCCTTTCAGTTTTTTTTTTAATTCATGGCCTTGCCAACCTTCTTTACTCTAGGGAGCATTGCCTCTCTAATCTCAGCCTTGTTATAAACAGTTTCTGCATAAGAGATCAAAAAATAGAACTGGAATTTTTATTTATTTATTTTTTTCTGTTTATGTCCGTGTGAAAGTTTCCACTACTGCCAGGCGCTGTGTAAATGGTCCGTGAACGGTAGCATGAGAAATTTGCTCCCTCTTGTACCCAAATTAGCAGAGTCCTTTTAGAGAAACGGTTGCACCACGTTTCATCACACACCAGCAGGAAGGTAAAAGAGCAAAAATACTTTAGCTGACATCAAATGAATGTCTTTATGTTTTACAAGGAGGAACAACTTTCATACTAGCTTTCCATCTGCAGTGCCCATCTGTGACCACATGGGGGTTTGTGTTTCACATAGAGCAACATTTAAATTCAGTGCCAGGCAGTTTTAGTACCTTGATGTTTTTTTTTTGTTTTTTTTTAATGTTGCATTTAATAACTTGTGTTGAGGTGGATTTTTTTGTTTGCTTTTTAAAAATTGTTTCCTTCTCTTTATAAACAGGGCCCCAGAGGTTTGCTTGGCCCCAGAGGGTCCCCAGGTCCTCCAGGACAACCTGTAAATATGATTTGTTTGTGCTCTGAGCTGAGTCATACCATTCTGCATGATTTGCTTCTTTCTTAATAACAATTTTCATCAACCAATTCTGTTCACATTAGGGTCTTTCTGGACTGGATGGTCAAGCTGGTCCCAAAGGAAACATGGTGAGAAGTCTTTGTGTTGTGTTTGTTTAAAAAGTTGAAAGTCTGACTTTTTCTGCAGCATCTAGTTTGTGTGAGGCTTACTTTGCTGAAGGACTGTGAGCGTTAACTCCAGTGCAACAATGCAAGGGAGGAGGCCATGACTCAGCTGTTGATGACAGCAGAGCCTATTTCATTTACTTTCTAACTGTACTTTGAGGGTAAACAAAAAGTCTGTTCAGTGGCTTAGCTTGCCTACATCAGTTCTTTTACTGGGATTTTCACAGAATATAAAATTACAAATTCGAACATTTTAAAGGTTTAAATTAACATTTAACGGTAATATTCCCAAATGAAAACTGAATAAAAACTGATTCAACTAAAAATATTGCATGTCTGCTTATTGCAAAAATAGCTAAAAAAAAAAACCAAAAACTTATATTATTGTATATCATATTTTTACACTTTATGAATTGCATAACCTTATTTTACTTACTGTCTAACATTAAGTTTAAACTGCAACATAAAAAGCTTCATCACAGTTTGTATTTGGACTTGAGGACAAAGATCTAAATTTTGACTTGTGGTCAGTAGAATAGAATAGAATAGAATAGAATAGAATAGAATAGAATAGAATAGAATAGAATAGAATAGACTTTACTGATGTCAAAGGGAAATTGCTTAAAACTGCCCTAAAACTGCTATGCTTGCTTGAATCTTGCAAGACTGAGAACTCCATCACTAAATGTAAAGCACTGTGGCGGCAGCATTATTTCATATTTTCCTCCATCAGTTTATGTTTTGGTAAATTTACCATAGATTTAGTTGACTTAAATGTTCTTAGTATTTGTCACTTAAACTAAAATGTAACAATGTGTGCTTCAGTCATAAGACTAAGACAGAGTTTTGATTTCAAATGACTGACTTCAGATTCAGCTTGATCAAAAAGCTCAAGCTTGTACTTACATTTTGACACCAGCAACTAAAAACTTCATCCTGAGCTAAGCTTTCTGACTTGAAAGCATTTAATAGCTTAGACCAAACAGAGTGTTATTTTTAAAGAACAGGAAACCCTGACATTTTACTTGCAGACTCCAGTTAAAATGTCAGCGTTTTATGAAAAAACATTAAGCCAAAGTAAGTAATTTCTGAACTTTCCCTACCTTAGTTATGACATGAAGTCAGTAACTCAGTTGAAAAATACTGAAAGCTTAAAAGATCAAATAAATATTGTAGGTGTATAAGAGTTAACACCCTTAAACTAATGCTTTGTTAAATCACCTTTTGATTTTATTGCAGCATTCAGTCATTTTTGGATTGTACTATATTAGGCCTTTTTTTTTTTTTTTTTTTTTTTTACAAAAGCACTCCTACTCTGTCAGATAGTGTGGAAATTTTCTGTGCACAGCCCACTCCAGACCAGATGACCTCATTTTTTTCCACCTCGGTTTCAGGTGTGGTATCCAGCTGGGACTTTCCAAATCTTTTTGGATCTTTTGGAAAGGCCGTTCTTATATTGATTGTGATGTGTGTTTTAGGTCATTGTCATCCTCAGAGATGATATTCTTATTCATCTTTTACTTTCTAGCAGAAGTCTGAATGTTTTACAAATTAAAATTCAAGGTGTAGCACTGGACTCCAGACTTGCACATATTTGACTTCAGACATGAAATTTATTTGCCTTTTACATAACTGACTTCATCCCTCTCTCGGCTAAAATGTCTACAAATAACAAAAAAAATTGACTACAATTAAATTACATTTTCAGGCCTTTTACAGATTTCTTAGTTTTGTTTTCTTTGTCATGCCTACATGTTTCAAGTAAAACAACTCTAAAATCAGACACAGATCTGACCTTTTGTGGAAAAAGTAATTTCCTCCTTTTAAGATCAGGATTGAATTGCAACTAAGCATTTTTTAATCCAGTTTCAGAATCCAAATGTGTAGAATAAGGAAACATCTTAGTAGCTCATAAGATAAGATAAGATAAAAGATAAGATAAGATATTCCTTTATTAATCCCACAGTGCTTGACAACACAAAATTGACCTATTTTCTTTTCTTTTTAAAGTAGTTCATCATGGCCATGTCTAAAGAAATTCAAGTACAGATGAGAAACAGTAATTTACATCAGTCAGGAAGAGCAAAATTTGAGATAGTTCTTTGATTATCCTTAAGACTTTTGGTAAAAATACTCTGCAGACTGACAAGGCAACAGAAATTATGTTATGGAAGGTATGTGTCCTTAGCAAAGCATTTCAGAATAAAATACACATACTGATTGGTGGTGGCAGTGTCATGGTCTGGGGCTGCTAGCTTCATCTGGACCTGAACGGCTTTTTTTAACTGATGGAAGTGGGAATTTTGCTGCAGTCCTAAAAGCAAATGTCCAGCCGTCAGTTTGCTACTTTAAGCTCAGTAGCTCCATATTTGTGCTGTAGGACAATAATCTGAAGCACACCTGCAAAGTTCATCTCTTTGCTGGTGTGCTCACTTTGGCATAATCTTAACAGACTTTTCATGTTTGGCTGAGTTCGACTTCTTCAAAGAGTGGGTCAAAATGGGGCATGACCCCTGACCTATCACGTAGAGATAAGTGCCAGTAACAAAAATACTTAACGGCAGTTGTTGCCTACAAGGGTGGCACAACCAGTTATTACACTTAGGAAGCATTTCACATAGAAGCAAGTTGCTATTTGTTTGATGTATTTAAAATACATTTCAATACGAAAAGGCAAAAACCGAAGAAATCTTTAAGGGGACAAATACTTTTTTATGGCACTTGCATTTACCTACTGTGTTTGTGTTCTTAGTGGCTTTGACCGTCTGAAGTTTTCCTTTGCACGTTTTTCAGCTCTACCAGCTGAAACAGACATCTTCATTGCGGTTCTTTTATGAACGTTTGAATCCAACACCATGTCATGCTTGAAAAAGGACATTTACAGTTTTTGTCTGTGTGTTTGCCCTCTGATAATGGATCCCTACTGAACCCAAATATCAACACTAATGACAGAACAAGATATCTTGTTCTTCACCCCACGAGGAGTTATGTTTCTTAATTCATCCTTTCATTATTTGGCTGCTGCTGAAATGTTAGGAGTTCTCTGCATTAAATTAACTGAATTGTTTTATTCTGTTCTGTGAAGGGTCCACAAGGAGAACCAGGTCCTCCTGGGCAACAAGGCCTGCCTGGTCCTCATGTGAGTGTTTAGTTATTTACATTAATCCTGTTCAATCACTTTCTCCCTCTTTTTATGTATACTTTCTCATTCACTCCTCTTCCTCCTCGCTCTGCTTCTTTTTCTCTTCGTTCTATTTCCAGTTTCCCATATTGACAGTGCAACAGGGAGCAGTATAATCTTGAATGATCCCCCACATTTCTGGTTTTTAAATCAAAATCTCTTTCCACATTTTTCTTTCTCGATGCACTCCCCACAGCCCAGCCACTATCCCTCTGTCGCAGAAATCTCACATGAGAAAAGAGTAAATCTTTGTTTCTGTCCTACTAAAAGCAGCAACAACACTAGTATCCAGCAGAAATTGTTCACATATTAGACACCTAATTCCATTTTTGAGTCGGATTTGATGTGAAACAGGGCCTTTTAGTGTTTACGCCAGTGCTGACTGACCTTTGCCAGGTATAATTTTCAGTCCTGCTGACGATCACAGTGTGAACAGAACGGCGTCGTTACTTTGGAAAGTATTAGTGGGAACCTGCGGGATGGAATGCAGGTTGAATGCATAACTTATTCACAGCCAGAGACACTTTAATGCAAAAGCACAGGACCTCTGGAGAGTTTCTCTTTGTCAATAGCTGTTTCAACTCTTTGTTTTTGGGCTGCAACATGAAGTTTTAAAAACAAAATGTTTTAAACAGTAAAACGATGAGTAACTGTATCCCAGCCAATGATATTTATACTATAACTTTCTAAAACATACCTGGACTGGTTCCCTGTGCTTCTTATAACATGTTTCTTTTCTTTGTCTACCAGGGTCTCATTGGTCCTCAAGGTCCAATTGGGCCTCCGGGTGAAAAAGTAAGTACAGTGGGAACTGAAGTTCCTCCTTAGACCTTCTCTACAGTGCTGATAAGTGTATGTTTCAGTCAAGACTTGATAAGTAGTTGAGCAGATTTGTGGCTGAGCTGTAAGCCCTTACCTTGCTCCTCTAAGGGCAGAAACACTCGCAAGATCACACATTTTATAGGCATCAGAGCTTAGTTTGGCTGACAGAGAGAATTTTGTTTGCGGTTTCGAAAACGTATTTCAATATGTTTAGCATATCTGTCTGACTGACTGCGTCCGTATTTATTACTCTGTCTTTGTAGGGGCCTCAAGGGAAGCAAGGTCTGGCTGGACTTGCCGGTGCTGATGGCCCTCCTGTAAGCCGTGGATTTCGATCCGTTTTTAATATTTCACTTATTGACGTTAAATATTTACCGGCACCTAATCAGCAGTTGTGTGTGCTTCTCTAGGGTCACCCTGGGAAAGAAGGACCTCCTGGAGAGAAAGGATCCACGGTAAGTTGGAATATATTTTGGTAATCTATATTTTTCAATAAAGTGCCTAATTTGTTCAAAATGTGTTGTTGCTGTGTGATAAGCACAGTGGTAGTTTGAAGAAAAGTATTAACACATTCTTCACAAAGCCTTATCCAGAGCATTTTATCGAAGCACTTTATCACACTAGATCTTGGACATGGTGAGTATAATTTGAATGTGCAACAATAGTGCAAGAACAGGTGCATCTCTATAAGATTATGCCTTATTTCTGAAATTCAGATTACAAATCTAAACTAACTTCACGGCACATACTGTGATATATTTCAACCATTTAGTTCCACTAATTTTGATCATTTGACATGCAGCCAATGGAAATTCAAAGCTTAGTTTGTCAGAAGTTTAGACTATTACGTAAGAGCAACATAAAAGTGTTAGCACAACTGTTGCTCAGTGGGCAGACTAAACATCCTTTATTTTGGAAAATATTTGTTTGATTTCAGGTCCTTCATGATTCAATTACTTATAAACACATCCAAAGCACTTAACCCCAAGTTGCCTGCCGATCTGAGTATTGATTGGTTGAAAGTGGCTCTGGTGTAAAGCGCTTTGAGTGGTCAGTGTAGCTATAAAAGTCACATATTTCACAGAAGTGTCAGCCGACTGAGAGGCGGCCTTCTGCTTGTTTGCAGTGTCTCCTTATGGCAAGACTCCACAGATCCTCTACAGGGTTTAGGTCATGCCAGTTTGCTGACCAATCAAGCTCAGTGATAGAACAATCATTTAAGTCAGCCTTTGTATTTTAGCAGTGTACGCAGGATCAGCATCTCCCTTAAAGCTTATGAGCAGAAGAACGTTTGAACCACAATTTTTCCTTCTTCTCAACTTTCAGTTAATATGCTTCAACATGGCATGTAACCTGCCAGACGCTTTATCATTGAAGTTTGAGTCGATGTCCACTGTCCACTGGACAACAGTCTTAATATGCAGGCCATAACTTAGCAAGTAAACATGTTATTTAAACTTTATTTTTACCAGGATGAAATCCATTGAGATTAAAAAGCTCTTTTTCTAGCCCAGGCCAAGAGGCAGCAACAAATACAACACAGAAAATACAGTTAAAAGGAAATGTCAAGCTATGAGAAACAGGTGCATGTCATAGAGTTGGCCTCAAGGACTTTTTATTTTTATTGTCCTTATGTAATACTTCAGTTTCCTGAGATACTTGATTTTAGGGTTTTATTAGCTGTAAGCCATAGTCTTTAAATCTGACTGAAATAAACACTTGAAATACAAATCAGTATATGAGTTTGACCTTTTGAATTCTGAATAAATATTAAATACACTTAAAATAACTTCTCATTGACATTTTAAGGTACTAAAATTCATCTATTCTATCGATGATCTGCCTTGCATATGTGCAAAAAAAAAAAAAATCATCAAAATGATCAAGAATGCAATGGAATACTGAACATTTAGTGTTTGTTTTTAAATTACAGGGTTTTCCAGGTCCAATAGGATCTATCGGCTATCCTGGTCCCCGTGGTGTGAAAGTAAGCGAAAAAAAAAAAAATAGTTGTGGACCATTTTGTGAACATTACTCTGACTGTATTCGCCCACATCCTGCAGGGCGCTGAGGGAGTTCGAGGCGTCAGAGGAGACAAAGGAGAAAAGGTAAACTCCTCTCCAACCTCCTCAACATGGCTGACAAATGTCAGTCCTCTGCAAATGCCCCCCCCCCCCCCCTCAGAGTTGCAGTTTTTCCTGAAATGGGGCTTCCTTTTATTCTGGCAAGAGAAAAACTTCTTAAAGGCCTATCGGACTAGTACTCAGGTCCTCATAACATTGAGCTGCAATGGAGTGTGAATCACCAGGCTGGAATAATATTGAGATGTGGTTTCAGTGACTTACTATATTTAGTTGTTACCACTGGGTAATAGTACTTATTAGCAGCAAACTATTAGGGTACCCCAGAAGCATAATTATTAAAAACAAAGTGAGCACATACTATATAAGCGTCCTGTAATTTGATGTCAATCTGGGATGATGATAGTTTCAAAACAAGTGTTCTTTTATTTCATTTTATTATCAAAAGGAAACAATTTTGAGATGGAAAAGAAATTTAAAAATGTAATTCTTAACTCAAACCACCAGATGTCAGCAGAGCAAAACAGACAGCAGAAGACAAGCCAGCAATAAGCTCATCAGAGCTTCTCATAAATGACCAGTAGATGTCACTGTTCTTCTTTTTTGAAGAAGATGTAATCCTCTCACGCCTGTATTTCAGTTTTACTTTCATTAACAGGATTCCTTTCTCTTAAAACAACAGATTTATTTATTAAATGTGTTTGTTTAATAACGTTTTGCTGCAACAGATGTCGGTATAAGGAACTGGTCCTGCCGTGGCTCTAATAACTAATAACTCTTTCACCACCAGGGAGAGGATGGATTCCCTGGTTTCAAAGGGGACATGGGCATCAAGGGGGACAAGGTGGGTCATCAGTTCTAAAGAGAAGACCAGTCTTCACAGCTGAAGACATATAAAGCATAGAAGAAAAAAAAAACATGTGACATATAAAACTGTTGTCATTATTACGTCTTTATTCAGGGTGAGGGTGGTGTACAAGGACCCAGAGGAGAAGATGGACCTGAAGGGCCAAAGGGCAAATCAGGACCAGGTGGAGAGGCTGGACCCATGGGTTTAGCAGGAGAGAAGGTAAATAGTCAGTGCTTTCGAAGGCTGCAAATTTATCCTTTATGTAAATATAGTTAAGTAAACTTTAAATCGTAATTAATGATTTTTCAACACACAATTTGCAGTTATCTTTAGCTACATGATCCAGTCATACAGTCTTTTATTAAAGTTCTATAGTTTTGAACAGTGTTGTGCCAAATTACCCTTATGAAGTAGTTCATTTTTGCTGTGTTGAAATTTTATTTTCAAATATTCTGAACTAAGTTCAGAGTCCCAAAAATCAACTAATGTGGTTTCATTAGTCAAATTGTTTATGTATTAGTAGCAAATAGATTCTATGTAAAAATTTTATCAGCTGATGTTTTTAAACAGAATCAATGTTGTTTTAAGAGGAAAAGCATGCTCATATTTTAACTACGGCCACCGTTTAAAAAAACTGTCCTAATGGGCAGATTTTCTTTTAAACATTTATTTTAATCAAAAGCCAAACTTTTGATTAAAATATTAGAAGTTGCACCAGGGAGAGCTGCGGTACTTGCAAGCTCATCATGTAAAAAACAAGCAGCATATTTATGTGGTGCTAAAACATCTTTTTAGTCCTTTGATCTATCCTGTATTTCCTGTTATTGCAATAATGACCGTGGGTGAAGCTGCATGCATTTGTGCATTTAATGCAATTTTAACTTCCTGGGATGAGTAATGACCAAACTGAATTCTCTGGCAATCGCCTTATAGTCACATATTGATTAGAATGAGTTCAGTTTACGTCTCTCCTCTCTTGGCATGTGCATTTCTGAGACTTAAAACATTTAATAACTGCACATGTGAACAATGTTTTCAGTTTGAGGAGACTTCATTAGGTGGTAGATTGCATAAGATAAATATAGTTCCATGTTACTGCCTGATGTAATTTACATAAACGTAATATTAAGAACTTTTTCACCTTCAAAAGCAAAGGTTACATGTAAATAAAGTTTTATTTCCTGTCCCTCTGTGGATTTTGAATTATGTCTTAAATGCTACAGCCAATAAGGTCTATGATAGCAGAAAATTATTAACTTCTGGTTCATTTTTTCTTTTTTTTTTAATTTGTCTTCAGGGAAAACTTGGAGTCCCTGGATTGCCTGGATACCCTGGAAGACAAGGCCCAAAGGTGGGTAATGGGAACAATATCAAATCTCTTAGATAAGTGAGGGAGACATGATAGTCATAAAAATAAGTCATGTAATTGGAGATCATTTGTTTACCAAGATCTTTGGTTTAATTATCAAAGTTCACTTTCTGTAGTTTATTAAAACTGTACAACCACAGAGCCCACTGCAGCCTCTGAGTGGGATTTGAAGCAGTTTCTTCCAGGTGGATCTGCAAGTTACACAGAAACAGATGTTGGCACTCGAAACTCAAGGTCTTTATATACACAGTGAGCTACAAATACCACCATCTAAGACCATGAGCATATCTGGTTGCATGAAAAAAGTTACGCAAGTAATTGTTAGAAGTATAGCACATTGAAGTCACAGTGGTTTAAAAGCTGAAGATAATTAGCCAAATTCAAACAGATTACAAAAGTATTACGATTTTCTTTCCTGCTCAGCACCTACCCTCCTCTCACACGCCTTTCTAAAACCTGCTGACTAAATGCTCTGACCCACAAACCTAAGCAGATGCCGACTGCACACCCTCCATGACTCTTTATAGGAAATCCTAACTGGCATGGTCATCTGCTTTAGTCATCAGCTGTCCCTCTTCTTAGACCAAAGCCATTATCTAAAAATCTGGCTCTGCTTGCACTCTAGCCCTGACCATATTGCTACTGCTCCACTATCTGGATGTGCTGCTGCAGCTGCTTCCTCTTTGCTGCCGTAAGCACTGACATCTTGGCGCTGATAGAACCTGCTCTCACAACATCGAGATCGGCAAATCTCCAGCTCTGCCTGAAAGTCAGCAAAACCTGAGCTGATTATATACAAGAAATTATATTTCTAATCGGTTACCCAACAATTAGCAACAATTTTTTTATTTTATTTAATTTTTTTTGGAGGGGATTGGGGTGAATTGTATTATTATTGATGGAGCAATTTAGTCTCATAATGCCAAAGACTTTACTTTTACTCTTAAAATCAATATAAAGGATTAATTCTTGACCATTAAAGTAGTGCAACATCTGCTCAAAAAATCTACATGGTGATAGCAATTTTTTTAACAATTGCAAGCTGTCTGCAAAGTTTCTAAATGGTTGGTATGATCAAACCGTCCGAGTGCCAGTAGCTGCTCCCTGCATGTGGTCATGGATAAAGAGTACAGGTTTGTCTCTTTTGCCTTGATTTGAATATAAAAAAGGTCATTTCCATCATATAAAAATTTTGACGTACTCTCCTACTTCAAAAAATCTGTTCAGCTGTTTGTAACTGGGATTCCTTTATAGACAAAGTTCTTTCAATTAAACTTTGTAGACTGGAGAAAGTTACTCGGGGGG
>NW_015114359.1:0-41371 GCF_001443285.1 Poecilia latipinna | reverse complement strand
GTAAAATTTTTTATTTAATAATTTTGTAATGGGGAGGAAAACAGTGGGGGGGGGGGGGGGGGGTCCCTCCACATTTACATCATAAAGTACCATCTCTGTTATGAAATGTCACATTGTCCTCATGAGTAGCTTCAGGGTCACAGTCTTGGCCGGGCATCAGCCTTTATCTGCCCTCAATCAGCTCGCTCTGGAATTCCTCCACTGTCTGTGTTTTTGGCTGCTACAGCCCATCGCTCTCTGCTAACAGCTTTTCCACATCGTTAATTGTGGATACCATTTGCAAAAGCTTCAGCGGACTGTCTTATCTCCGCTTTGCAAGTCGTGCCCGTCCAGTGGCACTCCTCTTTTCAGTTTACTGTAACTGCAACGCTGTGGAAAATAAATTTCGCACAACAGATTTGTTTGTTTTTTTTCTGCTGTGTTACCTCCTACAACTCTGTCCTTGTAACTCAGTTGTTGTGTCCTTGCCTATTCTGCACAGTATTATGCTTAATACGCATATGCACATGAAGGATAATGAGCACTATGAATGCTGCCTGAATTTATTTATTTTTTTTGGACCCAAATCACACCATATGACCTTGGGTTTCAGCCGAGGCAAAGGCATATTTAGTCTAGATTGGTTATGCTGCCTAATTCAGCATAAAGTGAGGTTATATTCATGACCTGCTTGGTTCTCTCGTTATTAGGCAAACAGTAATTACTCGCCAAGTATTTGTTTGACCAGCACCATTACCACTATCAGGGAGCACAGCCTGTAAAAAGCTCAGTCACTAAATTGCTGATAGTTATCAAAGTGGATCTACTGGTTTCCTTTACTTTGTCTCTATTTGCACCCACCGTCTCTTTTCTTCTCTTTACCTTATGCCTCTCATTCATCCTAACAATCTAACCTGTGACTGTTTCTTTTTGTCACCTTTGAAAGAGCTTGGTTTTTGGGCCAGTTGGTAGATCATGCTCACCATGTGCAGAAGCCGTCGTCCTCAACATGGTTGTCTTGGTTTTGATTCCCGGTCTCAGGCCATTTGCTCCATGTTTCCCCCATTTCTCCACCCTATTTACTACTTCCAAAAAAAAATCTCAAAAAGAAAGAGCTCTGTTTTTTATGAAAAAAAAAAAGCACCAACCTGTCTAGCTTTGCAGGCATCTCCTGTGTTTCTCTTTTATCGCCTTCTTGTGAGGAATTCTTTGAACATGAACAACTCAGCAAAATTTCTTATTTCTAAAATTCATCATAATTTTTTCTCGTCTTAAATTTCAGGGCTCGAATGGCTTCAATGGATTCCCTGGAGCAAACGGTGAAAAAGGAGCAAGGGTAAGCAGAACTCCATCAGTAGCATTAAGCTGTTTCAATCTGGGTTTAGGTTCTCTGAATATGGAGACACAGAGTCAACAGGGGTCTTCCAGAGATAAATAATGTACAACTTCGTCTACCACTGATAAAAACTTTAAAATAACTATAGATGCTCCCTTTAGATCATAAAGCTTCCAGGGTCCAAAAGTGTGTTCTGCTGTTTTTAGCTAATCCAAACGGTTTTCTGTGAGAATCATTTCTGGAGACTGAGACGACCGTGGAAAAAGGTTGATTCTGGGTCTGGTTAACCACTTTTCGGGTTGATTTAGAGTGATAACCCGTGTTTATTTTATTGAATGAGTCCACAAGATTCGTATTTATAATCTTGTGGCATTTCAAAGAGTCATGAAACCATGCACTCTGACCATGTTCCCAAGGTCTTTGGGAAAGAAATCAGGCTCATGGCATCACAGGTCCTGGACTACTTACTAGTGGGCTTGCAGCATTTTTTACGTATTCCTCCTTTGTTTTACATCAAAGAAGCTGTGAATGTTTGCTTCCACAAAGCTACAGTCTCAGTAGAATTTACCAATCTCCACTTTTAAGAAGATAGAACAAAGGTTTTTTTTTTTTTTTTTTTTTTTTCCAGGTATGCCCCCCAAACAGTATCTGTGGATAGAGATGATGTCCAGTGGTTATTGTGGGAACTTTCTCTTTGCTGCACTTCTCTAATAGGTTATTTTTCTAGCATCCTGCTTGCCATCCTGCTCATTGTGCATTAATTAAAGATCAATGAACAATGGACTATGCAAGGTTTTTGTCAAATTTCTTGCAGTCAGAGTCGTACCCAAAACTTTTGGGTTCCTATTTCCTTGCATTGCCACATCACAACTAGATTTTTGTGATCTAAATTTTGTGTGGTATACTCAGTTTCATATTTACAAATCCTTAGAGTCATCGATTTTGAAATAGAACTAATTAGTTTTTTAAAAAATAGAACTAATTAGTTTCAGTTCAGATAGCAAAAAAGAAATGAAATTGCCCTTTATCACACTTTACTCCATAAAATGTCGAAAGTGATCAAAAAACTCCAGAAAAGAAATTGTAACAGCATGTAATTTGAAATTTTAATGGCCAGGAACTCTATTAATCGCTTAAATAAGGAAGATAATTGTGGAAATGTTGAACCTTATATGTGTGGAAGGGCTCCAGGAAGGACCTGGTGAAAGTTTGCAGTGGAGATGAAACTTTTGAGGGGTGGAGTGACAACTTTATTCTGCTGTTTAAAGAAAGCTGTTGAGTCACCCCGGCGAAAAAGGGTTACAGTTGAAGGGATGACAGTGAGAAATGTTGAAGGATTGAGGTTGTTATCGACAAGACAAGCTCATCTGGGTTCCCTCGCACACAGAGAGGCAGACACGCGTGGCCTCAGAACGCTTGAGCTGACAGGTAGTTCAAGCTGTCAAGTGCCTCTGGGTAACCGCTTATCACAGCACTTTGATTATTTATTTTTTGTCCAAAGATTCCTAGATGATTCTATTTAATCTGCGACAAAGACTCCCGTAGCAGCTGTCCCTGTCTGGTGTTAAAGTGTATTCTGTAATCTAAAACACAGAGCTTGCTCTGCTTAAACTTCTGAAGAGAAAACTTCAGAAAAAAAAAAAAAACAAACAAAAAAAACTTGTTGATGTTACAGTGTAGGATTTTGTTGATTTTGTATTTTATTTTCAGGGAACCGCTGGCAAGTCAGGCCCTCGAGGGCAGCGTGGACCGACAGTAAGCATCTCATTTGTCTGATAATTGAGCAAAAGCCCTTTACATATATTATTTATAGGATAAATATCAAAGTATCAGCATTGTTTAGCTGTGTACAAGTTCTGAGTGTGTGTTTTCAGGACGTGTGCCCCTGGTGGCAAGTTGTTGAGAGATTGTAAAAATAGCAAAGGCACTCGCTCCTGGTCTTCATGCCTTTACTGCCTCGTTTTCACCTAATCATAAATTTACAACGAATACAGGGTCCGCGTGGGGGACGGGGAGCGAGAGGACCGACAGGAAAGCCAGGCGCAAAGGTAAGAACACAGGCAGACTTTCAACAGCTTCCATGGTTTTGATGCTAAACAAGTACGAACAACAAATCAATAAATTGTATTTTCACTGCGAACATTTATCTACTGCCTGATGTATCTGTTGTTAATCACAGTCTTTTAACGTTGTTAAGCATACGCATGCATGCGGATCAGTTTGTAACCTGAGTATCACTGCTTCAATACGATATTATTCATATTTTATAGTCTGTCAGTTCTGAGAAAGTTCATCCCCTTTCTCTGTGGATTTCCTTTCTCCACAGGGCACCTCAGGCAGCGACGGACCTCCAGGCCCACCTGGAGAGCGGGTTGGTGTTGAATTTTGTTTCATCTGTAACTTGTATTCTGTTCATTGAGTTTCTGTACAGGCAGTGAGTGAAAAGACATCAGGAGCACTGGGTTGGGATTGGGACTCAAAGGCAATTTGAATGTATTCGCTGCATTCAAATTACTTGCTGCACAGGGCTGCTGTTGTTAGCATTGTTGCCTTGGAGCAAGAAGGTCCTGGGTTCGAATCCCGGCCTGGGGTCTTTCTGATTTGAGTCTTCATGGTATCCCTGCACGTGCTTGGGTTCTTTCTGGGTTCCCACATTTCAAAAACATGACTGTCAGGTTAATTGGTCTCTCTAAATTGTTTTCAGATATGTATGTGTGTGTCTGTGGATGGTTATTTGTGTTATGTTTAATATGTTGCTCATTAATGGACTGGTAGCCTATCCTGATCAAACCCCGCGTCTTGTCTAATGACCGCTGGAGAAAGGCACCGGCCCTCTGTGATCCTGCAAGGATAAGTGCTATAGAGGACGTAAACAGTCACATGGTTTGTGATATTTTCTCTAAAATAGATCATGACTGCAATGTTCGAACATTGATAGATCTTGTTTTCATGTGAAAGCAGTTACGACATCAAGTGTTTCTCTACAAAGCATATAAGCTGATGTTTTCCTGGCGAGGGTCAGAACTAGGATTTTCCCAAGCGATCTTTGAGATTTTCATATGTCTATGTATGGTAGGCCTTTGCATCTACACTGTCAGACGATGCAGGTGTGCTGCCACAGATGCACTGCATCAAGAGGGAAGTGAATCCTGGAGTCTTTTCTCCTGCTGCACCACTACATCTACATCTTTTAAGAACATCTCTTTGATATTGTCAAGTTAAGCTCTGTATGGCATATTTAAGCAACAAGGCAGCTTACCTTGTTTTGCACTATAAAACATAATACACTTAACCATTATGAAACAAGCAATAAACAACATTTTATTAAGTCCATCATCAAAATTATCAAGCAAATGTACATCAAATATGTTGATCAATGCTCCGGTTATTCTTAATCAAAGGCAACTCTAAGCCGGTGGGTTATTTGGTCTAATATATTTTGCATACTGCTGTCTGAAAACTCACAGCCACCTTTGGTCTCTCTGAAAACAGTGTGGATGTGCGTTTCGAACCAGCACACACTTCTCTTCCTCCCTACTCCATTGGGAGCCAAACGCATAGAGATTTCTGTGCGCGATGGACCTGATTATGAGATTGTTTTTAACGGCATGGAGAGAATGGATTATTTGTTTCAGCTGCTAGCTCCTTTTGTTTGAAGCCAAAGAACCCACCAGTCACGATGAGCATATCAGCTACAGCTACAAGGCTAAAATTACTTGGAGTACTGCCCTGCTAATGTGTGGACATAATCAGGTTGGTGCCCTGGATCAGGGCCAGCGCGGCAGCACCTGCATGTTGGTGCTTGCAGGCCACATGCCATGGATAAACTGCCACTGCTGCTTCGGCCCCCAGAAATGCTGTGAGCTTGGTAATTAAGCCCCACGATTCTAAAAAGGAAGTTTCGTGCAAAACATCAATAAGGCACTCTAAAAGAAAAGGCTTGTTTGTTTTTTTTTATGATTTTTATGTTGTCGTATGGTCTTTGTTAGATGTGAAAAGGCCCTTAATCTCTAAGAGATATTGGGAGTTTGATTTTCAATCATAAGTAAATGAGATGAACTTCCAGTTAAAACGCTTTAAAATGACACACACATTAAGTTATGCTTCTTTGCCTTATTGTTCCCCAAATTTTCCCATTAGGGACCTCAAGGACCTCAGGGACCCGTCGGTTTACCCGGACCCAAAGGACCTAATGTAAGTGGCTGCCGTCAAACTGCCTGTGAGCTGTAAAGCTGAGCTTTATTCACAGCCATGTTGACACCCTCGTTTTATAAACTTGCTACCTTGATTTCTGAAAACTGTCCAAATGTTTCCTCTCCAGGGTCCACCAGGGAAAGACGGGCTGCCAGGACATCCTGGACAGAGGGGGGAAACGGTAAGCGGGAATCTTTCTTTGTGAACTTTTTTTTTTTTTTTTTTGCCATTTTGACATTGGATGTCATTTCTTTTGGCCTCAGAAGCTGAGTAGCATCAGTGATGGGGATCCAAAGTGATATATGGAGAGTGTTTAATGTTTAATTAAAAACATAGTTCTTAATGTCAGTATTGCCCAAACCACTTTTATTAACCTACAGTTCTGGAGCTTGTGGCATTTGCTTTGAATTTTCTGATAACATTTTTCTAACAAAAACAACGTATAAAACTTTCCATTACTTGCTCTGACTGTTTTTACAAGGATTTATTTTCCCTTTGATCACTTCAGATCTTATTTTATCTGAACTGAAATAGAATAATATAGATTGGATTTAGTAAATACCTCGCCAGCTATCATAAATGTTCCTAAATCAAAATCCTAACGTTAAGATGTCAAAGAAAAAAAGTAACTATTCAGCTATGGGAAAAGTATTTCCTGTCAAGCTACCCGTCCAGCAATTTATCAAGATATCAGGCTGTTGAGCTGTTAAGCCATCTCTGGAGTGATCAAACAATGAACGATCAAGTTATCTGTCCATCAAGCTACCAAGGCGTTTATCAATCACGCTTTCAAGCTATATTCCCATGGATCTGTTAAGATGTCAACTTATTGAGCTATAAAACTATATGTCCAATGATCTATTAAACTATCAAGCTATCCATGTATAAAACTATCTGTCTTTCTCAGGGTTTCCAAGGAAAGACTGGCCCTCCGGGACCTGGAGGGGTGGTTGGACCTCAGGTAATATGCAGCTAATTTTGCTGTGTTTGTTAACCATGTTTAGTTGTTGTTCGTGTTTTTTGCAGAAATGTTTCGACCACAAAAGTTTACCCATTGACAATGACAGAAATATTTAATCAGATACAATTAAGAAGCTTCACACACACAAACTTGATCGTTTCTTTCAAACTGGGAAGCACAAGCTGAGATTATTATGTTTTTTATTCATCCGTTTATGGGAGAAAATTATACAGCTGTTTACAAGATCAAATCTGGAACAAATACACACCCAAAGTTAATTATATTTGCTTTATTTGTCAACATATGATTACAAAAATGCAAACCAATTATTTCATATACATATGAAAACATGCGCCTGCATTGCTCTTGATAGGGACCAACTGGAGAGACAGGACCAAGCGGAGAGCGAGGACACCCAGGGTCTCCTGGTCCACCCGGAGAGCAAGGTCTACCTGGAGCTGCAGGAAAAGAAGGAGGAAAGGTGATGAAGAATGAATATTAAATGTTTATTTATTAAAATTCATAAGAAAGTTTAGGGAATTGTAGTATTGTTAGTCGTTTTAGTTTTTTGTCCATCTGGAAGGTCAGTTTTGTTCTTTGACAAACTATTGAAGATGAAAGTTTTTTTTTTTTTTCATCTAAAAATGATAAATTTTTTTCATCTTTTTACCTCTTAATCTCTTGCTTTTGTTTCCAGATAGGGAACTAATTAATCATTATAATCTATTATCAGACAACTTTCATAATTTCTCTCCTTCGTCCTCAAGACCTCACGGTAATAATTGCCTGACACTCTGCCAGGTGTTAAGAGTATTCTTTTCGTTTCTCCAGGGTGATCCAGGTCCTTCAGGTCATTCTGGCAAGGTGGGACCACCTGGATTAAAAGGTTTCCAAGGGGCAAGAGGTCTCCCAGGAGCCATGGTAACTTTTTTTTTTTTTTACATAATTATACAGAAAAACATTTTCACATGCCAACCCCCATTTTCAGCTGAATTTAGCCTACTCTAATTACCAGGCTAACAACCTGCTGTTAAACCAAATGTCAGGCGTGAGAGCAAACTGGATAAAAGGTGCAGAACTTGCTTATGGAACTAATGGAGGACCGAGACAAATAGCATATAATTGTTTCCCCCCCACACCCTGCAGTTTTAGAGACAGTTTGCTTGTTGCAACAAAGCAAAGGTAAGTTAGTTATGCTAGAGAATTTTTTTTTTTTTTCAGTAGTAATCCATGCATTAAAAAAGTTAAAGTTGTTCCAGAGTCCTCCTCATTTAGGAGGCATGTTCTGCTCCCAAACAAATAGTGAGTCAGTGTCTCGCTTTCAGTTTAAAACCCTTTGCAACTTTTTAACTCTTCATCAAATGTGTGGAGAAACCGGTGCTGATTCTCAGAAGCAGTGGGTGTGAGTGAGAAAAAGTTCAAGGTGAGAGCAGATGGCTATTAGAGGCTGACTCAGGATCAGCTTAGGGGAGCGTGTGGCCGAACCTCATTCCAAGGCTGACCATTATGGGCGCACACGACAGCACAGAGCAGACTTATTACAGCCGGTGTGTTGGTCCCATGTGAGCAGAAAGATGACTTTCTTTTAATAATGGAAGCACAAACATAATATGTGAGCAAACACATGCGCGCTCTTTCGGCTTCTTAGACTGATCCCATCCAGATACAGAAAACCCAGAAGGACCCGGTGTGTCGACGTGGGCGCACATATAAAACAAATACGCATTATAGTCCCTTACTACACTGTGGAGAATCATTCAAGCCAGCCAGTGGCAGCGCCTGCTTGGCAGCCACCACAGCCCCTGGCTCTGCTGGAACCTGTAAATTAGCCATTATAATAAAAGTCTGTTTTCCATATGCAGCCCCAGACCCCTTCTGTGCTGTGAATCAGCACAGCCATTGCCATTCAAGGACCGGGAACTTGACGAGGTGCCAAGAGGCAGGAGATAAATGGGCCATGCCTCAACCTGGGACTCGCAGTGGGGTTTTAAAACTTGTCATCGCTTCTTATTCTTCTGGTTCCTTTTAAGCTCAAGCGGTGACTCCCATTGCATTGATAATGTAATACTTTTGAAAGCCAGGGTCCATAATGATTTAATAAACAGCATGCATTTTAATAGGAAACTGATTTGCAGCGTAAACATATTGAGCAATGAAAGGCACAAGTGTTTGCTTTTGTTGTCAGTAATTAGCATTTTTATACAAGAAGCTTGGGTTTTAGCTAAAAAAAATATCAGTTTCCAAAAAGAGAAAGGCATCCAGGTCCATGATAAGTGTATGGGTTACATCTGATTTCCTATTTAAAATATTTTTAATCTGTGTTATACAGGAAATTGACAGTGATTTTTTTTTTTTTTTTTTTTAAACAGTGAAGGGTAACTGAATGGTAAATGGCCTGTACTTGTGTAGCACTTTATCAAGTTCAGAGGACCTCATAACACTTCACTCTACGTTCAGTCATTCACACATTCAAACACTGGGATAATTATTGGAGAGAAATTATTCTTTTCACTATTCTTTCACAAAAATAAAAGATTGTAATTATGAGCTTTTTTAAAATTATTTTAATTTGTGTGATTTGTAGTGTGTTGATATTGGTTCAAGGACCAAACACATAAAGCTTTTTTTGTTGTTTTAAGAGTATCTACAATAAGCTGGTGATAATCAATGAATAAATAATTGTTTAATGCAATAAATAACAATATCTTCACCAACAGGCCCACTGATTCTTGGCTCTCAACACAGAAAAAAGAGTATCAGTAACTTTTGTCTGTTTTTATCCTATTTTTCCACACTGAAGTCTCTTCAGCTTTATACAAATGCACGTATGGACACACAAAAGTGCATGCTCAAAGTTTTTAAAGAGCTTTTGGACAGCTACAATTGTCAGTCTTGGAACAGCTTTGAGTGGTGGTTCACAGTGAGTGATATCTAACCTTCTCTCTTCCCTCTCTTTTCAGGGTCCAGGTGGCTTAAAGGGAGGAGAAGGACCTCAGGGTCCCCCCGGCCCCATCGTAAGTAGCCAGTTACTATGGTTACCTCATCTCTCTAGCCACAGAGATTGCGAGGAAAAGTGACTCGTGCTTTTGGATAATTGAGCCGCTCGTGCTCCGCGCAGCCCCATTCTCTAGTCATTCAGCAGTGCATGCAATGAAAACTGCAGCACAGAGAATGGCTGGACGGAGTACAGTGGAGTGATTGGATTAAAATTTTATCGCGGGATATGAGGAGGTTTTCTATTTGGTGTTTAGCATTCCTATCCCAACCTCTTTCTTCTCTGTTTGTATGTTTTATAGTCATAGCAAGAAAAATATTTATCTTTTATTAAAAGTGACTATTCTCAAGACGTTTTCATTAGTCCAAGTTATTCAACTTTATTTTCTTTCAGTTTTTTTTTTTCTTTAGATGTATTGATCTTGCCCAGAGTTGGCAAACTCTCCTGATTTATAAAATACTGAAAAACTGCAGCTGGTAAAATTAAAGAACCTGAGAAATACGTAAACCACAGCTGGACAAAAGGCTGCCTGATTTGTTGTGTTTTTTCACTGAAATACAACCTAATTACTGCTTAAGAGGCTAATCGAAGAGCAGCTAGTCTCATCCCTGTTGCTTGACTGATCATGGATGTTCTCCGCACACGCACTTAACAGTTCCTATAGCAACTGTTGTTGCACAGATGGAGGTGATATGCTTCTAATGTCCGAACTGTTTTGTTTAGTTTGGTCAACAATAATTATTTTAGTTAAATTATCTTAACCCTTTCATGCATGAATGAATTATGATCCTTTGTGTCAGGATTTTTTTCCAATTTTTTATTTTTTTATTTTCTTAAGGCATAAAGAAAGGTAGGAAATAAGATTTGTAAAAGATATTTATTTAATTTATTTATTTTTTTAGGTGATCAATTGTAATTTTCTCCAAGTACAAAGTTGTTATTTGAAAAAATACATCAGTAGTATTGTTCTTTAGGGGTTATCTGATGTCACAATATTGTTTTTCTACTTGCTAGAGTCGTCTACAGTAGAAGGAGGGACCGGTTCGGTCGGCGTGCTTTTTAGTCTGTCGGCCATAGTGGATTTAACAAAAATAATTTCTTGCATTTCCAGCTGATGACCAGCAGTTGATAGTGTATTTTATGATGCATTAGTGTCCACTTCAGTGGTCTGTGTGCATTTATAACATAAAAATCCAGATCAAGAAAATGGCTTTTAGACAGCTGTCCACTGTAGTGACCACTATGCATCAAAGGGTTAATTTAGCCTGCCTTTTAAAAGTATTCATACTCCTTATACTTTTTCGCATTTTGTTACTCTGCAATAGCAAACTTCATTTATGCATTTTCTTGGAATTTTGTATAATAGATCAACACAAAGTTGTGCATGACTGGGAAATGGGAGAAAAACTGAGAGCATTAATCTGAGGAGCAGCCAGCAGGTCCATGGTGACCCTGGAAGGGCTGCAGAGACCTACTGCTCAGGGTGGAGTGTCTTTTCGAAGGGCAAATATTAGCTGTCATAAATCTGACATTTATAGAAAAGTGGCAAGAAGAATGGCATTATTTAAAGATGTATCAGATGTATCTTTGTGGTCTATCACATAGAATCCCAATTTGTTGAAAGTTAATCTGAAGGGATATAAAAATGTCCATCCTAAATCAGTTGAGTGAAATTTTAATGGAAGTCATTTCACATATCATGGTTACAATTACTCTACATCATGCAGCACGGAAAATCATGTATGCTCCTGTCATACTGCAGTTTATGACCATGAAAGGGAAGCAGGGGTGACAGAGCAATTCATAAATAAATGAAACTTTTTTTTTTTTTTTCTTCTTCCTGCCTTTTGTCTCTGGCCCCTCAGTTAGAGATATGGGCAACAAAAGCCTCAGGAGCTGAGATGCTGTGCATAATCTGATTGACGGGCAGCTTTGAACTGTCTGTCACTTTGTTGAAGCGTTAAGCCCAGGTTCCCGATAATTGCCCCGCTGCTCACCAGCAGCAGAGCAACAGCAGTGTAGATGACAGCGGATATGCATAGCAGGCATGAAAGACTGTGAAAGTGAGAAGAGGAGAATTTCACTGAACGAGAAAAGCAATTTCCACTGCAAAGAGAGGTGGTTTTCCTAAATTGGCCTGAAAGTGAGTCATAGAGAGAACACAGGTGAAATACTAACTTGGTAGCATTGTTGTAATAGGAAAAAGTGACCAGTATGCAATGTGCATGCACACAGCAGATCTGATATTTCCCTCTATCGATTTCTTGCCACTGATCCAGCTGCTGTTGTGCATTGGGGATCTAAGTGTGGTATGTGTGTGTGTGTGTGTGTGTGTGTGTGTGTGTGTGTGTGTGTGTGTGTTGCTTTTCCCTTGTCTTTTTTAAAGGCTTGTATGTGTCTAGCAGAAAGTGAAAGTGAAACAACGGCGCAAAAACAAAAATTGGTTCCACAAGTGGCGCATCTTGTCCGTTTCTGGCCGAATGTGTTGGAGGAAAACATGAGAAGAAAAAACAAAACAAGAAACATTAAGAAAACTAGTGAAATGCGTTGAATCAAACAAACTATCGTAGAGGCTTGTGTGTGAGGCCTGGTGGGAAGGTTGGCAGCTTTGGGATGACAGTTTGGAGCTGTTGTATGTGTGTCACCAGAAAATGGCTGTCATGAAATGGGCCAGGCATATGAGTGCCAGGTGGCGGCTCGCATCAGCAGCCGATTTAGTGAGTGGGAATCAGGTCATAGTTTTGGCCCCGAACACATGCAAATCAAAGTTCATTGTGTTCGTTTTGTTAGAAGCTTGCTCAAAACCCTCCCTTAGTGGGAGGGTGTCATGATGACGCTCTGATCAATAATATGTGTGATTTAGGGCCTCGTACACGGAGGCAATCACCAACCGGGGAAAAGTCAGGAAGAGACATGACTGGTGTGGGAAAAGTGTGACCACTGCTTACATAATAAGCTCACTGTGGAGGTCTGCTTTCAGTCAGATAACAGCTGAAGGCTGTCAGTCTGGTTAATATTCAACTGAGTGTATAAATGTCATGTTGGTTATACTATTTTGATCATTTTGACTCTATGCTTAGAGATACTTTATGTAGGAAATATCAGCTTATACTTTGTCTTGGTTTTATGGTATATAAAATGTATTAATGATAGCCTCGCAAACTATTTTTTCAGTTTGAATTTGACTTAACAGCTATCAATACGTGCACTTCAACAACTAGTTGAACATCTTGTTTAAGTCTTTTTGTTTGTTAAACACACATCTCAGCAAATGTTGAATATTTTTTCAACTACGGAAGCCCCTGATTCAAGAAAATATCCAGCAGATTCCCCCGGTGTGTTTAGCTTCTTTTAAGGTTGAAGGATTTAATGCAGTATTATCTGGCTGGTGTTTGACAACAGGGTTCCCCTGGTGAGAGAGGCCCTGCTGGTCCCGGAGGTCCTATTGGTCAGACAGGACGCAACGGCCCACAAGGACCACCAGGCCCTGCTGGAGAAAAGGGATCCCCTGTGAGTTTTCCTAGCTTGTTTTTTTTTTTTTTTTTTTTTTTTTTTTTTTAAAACTTTTTCCTAAACTCTAAAGTTTCCATGGTGTCATCAAATGATTGTAACAAATGCTATTCACAGGGAGAGAAAGGTCCCATGGGTCCAGCTGGCCGTGACGGCATTCAAGGTCCGGTAGGTCTTCCTGGTCCAGCTGGTCCTCAGGGTCCCCCAGGAGAGGACGGCGATAAGGTAAAGTAAAAGTGTCTTTGTTAGTACAAGAAATCCACAAGCTTTTATTCACAAAAAGATGAAAAAGCACACAAAGAAACATTTTTATTCTTAAAGATTTTGACAAATATGTTATTTTATTAGATGTACAGCATACAGTGCTGGTCCGAAGTTAAAAAATACTGATTCGCTTAAAAGTCATGTTAATTTGAGGCGTTTATTTACGCATTTCAACTCTTCTTTAGGGGGCAGCAAATAATACAATTACATTTTTAAAATAATAGTTGGATGCACAGGTTTGCATTTCTTGTTGATTTTCCTCCAACCCACACAGGCTCAGAATTTTCCGTAATCCTTTTGAATAAATATCTCTTAGCAAGTTGGAGAAAAAGCCTTACGTTTCTCCATCAAAACATTCTTCTGTTTTTTCCTCCTCTAAACACAAAACGTTTCTCCAGACGATATTTGTCTTGTCTATGGAGGAAGCTACAAATATTAGTTGCTACTGAGAGTTTCAACTTTGACATATATGCCTCTTTTTGTTTTGGTCTCACATGATTAAAGTTGCTTCACTATGGACAGCGACGTGGATGTTCTTGTGCCTCCTGAAAGTTCCTAAACATCCTCACCAATGTCCCTTCGTCAAAGCTGGCCCTTTGGATCAGATGGGTTTAGAGCAGTTAGGTAGGCTAGCATTAGGCTAGCATTAAGCTCACGGAAAGGCGCTAACCTCCTTCATATTAAAAATGTATGGCCTATACCTCACATTCTTATTGACGATGAATGTATGCACACCTCTGACCAGCACTGTATCTTAAAAAAGCCCTTTGATGCACATAAACAAATGTTTTTATTTGCTTGTTAGAGTTAATATTGCTATGTGTGATTCCATCTAGAGTTACGCATCATGTGAACTAAATAGATAAGATGTTTCTCAAACAAAGGCAGGCGCTGAATCATCCTGCTGTTTACACAAAATGTTCACCCTTAGGCTAGCAACACCCACCGCTGTTACACTGAGCCACAGATCTGCATTTTGTAACCGTCACACCTCCTTCATTCAAGTCACGTCTTATATCACACCTTTCTGTCAGTCATACTACCAACGGGGTGAGACGGGGAGCCAATCAATTAATTGAAAACACTCGCCCAAGGTCTTTCTGGGCCAATCAAATTAGAATCTCTTGAGGAATATTCAGTGGCCAATGCTGATAAAGGTGACACTTGAAGACATTGGACTTTGAATAAACATGGCAGGCAGGAGGTTTTTTAAGATGTTAAGGAGAGATATGAGAGCTTTTGTGAATGTGTGTTGGACCACAGGGAGAAGTGGGCGGACCTGGACAGAAGGGAAGCAAAGGAGACAAGGGTGAACGGGTGAGTCTTTATAACCCTACTTCTTTGATTACATTCTATAACAAGGTTTCTCCGAAGCCATTGCATTTTAAATGACACTAAAAGTTAATTAGCTAAAGAAAACTAATCATCACTACTGATTTCTCATGTGGAATGAACATATAGCAGAAGCATGTGGCGACTGCTCTTCTCAATTATGTTTGTGTTGAAAAGTCTGCAGCTTTTCTGAAACATTATGAATGTCTTGTTTCCTTACATATTTTTTCATGAATTTTGAATTTGGCTTTTTTTTTTTATAAACAAATGTATATCAAATTCTTTCTTAGAATTCAGTGTCCTGCAGTAATATTCACACCCTTTGAAACCTTTTCAATTATTGAAAAATTGCAATAATCTCAAATTATTTTACGAGTTAGGACAACAGAATCAGTCTGATCTAAATCTACTCTGTGGGAAGAGATTAGAAAAGAAGAAGCTCTGTATAATCTGATTTAGCGTGGGCTATATTAACTGGAGAACAAGTAAAAAGTCATGCTTAGGATGTGCAAAACTAGCAGACACTCAAACAAAAAAAACTTACAGCTGTAATTGCTCCAATAAATAGATCTATAAAGCATAGATAGAAGAAATGTAAGTACAAAGAAACCAAAAACACAGTTTTTCAGATGTTTTCTGTAAGACAGTTTGAAAACCTTGTCTAATTTTTCCACTACTTAGCAATAGAGCAAAAGTTTGGGTCAGTCTGCTGGGTGTCAACCCCAAACCCACCAGCATAAAACAATGTAGCATCAAAAAATGTAAAATGGTTCCAGTGTCAGGGATGCATTTTGTTTTTCTATATTTAAAATATAAAAAAATATATATAGATATATCAGGTGACATTTTTGACAGTGTTGCATAAAGAGCTGCTTCATCAGACTGTAAATGTTTCTTTTGTTTTTCCTTTAGGGTCCACCCGGCCCAACAGGTCTCCAGGGCGTGGTTGGAGCTCCCGGTCCAGCTGTAAGTATCACTTCCACTTGGCCATCAAAATTCACCACATGAAATATTAACAGTAAGTCTTTGATGACTAAAATTATTACTTTCAAGGATTTTATATTTTATATTCAGAAAATAGGCTCCAAAAGACCTGGTTGACTTTGTAGCTGCATCAGTATTCCCTCCAAATATCCTCAGCATTTTTTTTTAAAGGCTTCCAGCTTTTATTTTGCATATCATGGTGTTTAAAAAAAAAAATAAATAAAAAAAAAAAGACTCGTTTCTGATGCCATAAAAATTAGCTGTTCTACTAATGCCTGCCTCTGGCTGCAAAGAAAAACAATGAATTGATGGAGACAGGTTTGAAATGTTTACTCCAGTCAAGGCCTCCTCAAGACAGTGAAAGCGTTATATAAGTCAGGATCAAAGGCCTGCAAAACTCTAAGCCACTTATGAAATATGCACTTCTGAGATGATGTGACAGTGCTATAAGTGGGATTACACGCTCTTATCTGCTCGTGTTAGGAAGTGTTTAAAAGTTACAAGGTGTACTCAGAAACATCCAGAAAACAGGTTTGTTAAAATCTGAAAATTTTAAAAGGAGTAAACTTTAAATGCAATATGGCAACATAATTACAAAGTACAGTCAGCCATTTTATTAAGGAATATGTGGAATTGTTGGTGTCCACTGAGCTGGAATATCCTAACTCGGTGGATATTGTGTCAGGATATAAAGTATAATATTTATACTGTATATATTCAGTAGCTACAGTAGTGATTCAGTATCACATTTATAGATACTGAATATCTATAAATGTAGATATTCAGTATCTACCAAATCTGATCAATCTTCCGATCTTGAAACAGTCTTAAAGAAGTTGCTGCTAGAGCCTTTTGTTTTTCATTGCGATGTTCTCGAACATAATTGTGCCCGCTTTACGGGTGAGAATCCATCATACACAAGGATTGCATGAATGCTTTACCCCACTTTACCCTACTCATCGTTTTCTCTTTGAGCAAAGATTTTCTAGATGCCCCAAAGCAAACGACTTTCTATCATTCTTCTACCGTTCATCCTGTAGAGTTTCCCTCTGACCTCGATTATCTTCCTGAACTTGCTACGATCTGCCTCAAAAGGCGACAGCAAAAAGGGAGACAAATCATGCAAAAGAGTTTCATGTATAAAATACAAACTGAGATTAAAGACAAAGTTTCAAAAATGAGGTGTAAAAGTTTGTGAAATCAGTGGTGCATGAGCGGAGGATGCATGTAAAAGACCGTAGCAGGAGAGCAGTTAGTTGGCAGTCAGGGTTTAATAAGAGCTGAGGGTCTTACCAGATCCTCAGGTGTCCCGTACCAGTAATCAGTCAGGGTTGGATCTGAACGATAAATGTCCAGGCTAACCACAAGGGTCCTGCAGGGGCCGTAACAGACTGAAGTGATGCCTTTGCTGCTTCTCCTCCCACAAGGCCAGTTATGAGACCAAATTCACCTTCTGCCAATGTTTTTTTTTTTTCCTGGTAGCAGGATAAAACTGTACTTCCTGAAACTCCTGGACATCCTGAAACTTCTTCACCTCCACAACTGAACCTCTGACCATTAAGCTCTTTTTTTTTTTTTTTTTTTTGGTCAATTATCATCAGTTATGTTATTTTTTTATTATTATTATTCTGAATTTTGTAAATCTACATCATTAGTTGCAGTTAAAAGTACAAGTTTGGGCTCAATGATCTATTCACAAAAACCCTAATGATGGCTCGTCAACAAGCTGACAATCATTTTCATATATTAGTTGAAACAGCACATGTGCCAGCTGCAAATGCTGCAGAACATCCTCTACTCATAGGGAAAGTCCTGCTGCTACAATATCTGGTGGCCTCAGGGTAACTAGCAGCTCATTGCTGAAAATAATAAGGCCTTACCAACCATTTCAGGGAAAAAAGTATCGTCTGCGGGGCTCTGTGGGGGCTGCAGTAGACCTGGTGAGACAGATTGCTGCAAGCAGCAAGTGCACCCGTGCTGAATAGAAAATTATTTAACAGTTGTTTACCCTGGTGAGTCAGTCTGCTTATGTGCATCTATGTCTTCACAAGTGAATCCTGACTCATGCTGAGTAGTCTCGACATAATTTGCTTTCATTAAAACATGCTTTCAGACGCGAGATGACAAGACTTTTAATCTGGGAAATCATTAGTGTTTGAGTAGAAAGAGAATGGATTTTCTTTCTTGGCTTTAGATTTTAAACTTTGAGCAAAGACGTGTTAACCATACAGCAAAGACCGAACACTGGCTGACGCTATAGAAGGGGCAGTGTTGTCTGGAGACTTTACACCAACGTGTGCAGAGCTTTGCCCTTTGTGATGCCTGTGGGCATGAAAGGCACCCTGCGCATTCACAGTTTTGCATTGTGTTGGTAACTTTTTTACAGGTGTGACACATTCTTTAAAGGTTAAATTAAACAAGTCAGAGGCATCACTTACATAAATAAATAAATAAATTCAGGCACGTGAATTGTGAATGTTCTGTGAAGGTGACTAACAAATTGAGCGCAGTTTAAATCTAAGCACTCTAACCTCACAGGCAACTCTGTTTTCAATCTCTTTGAGGAGATTAGATTTGCGACTTGGTTTGTTAAAGCGTCTCTGAGCTTTAGGCCACTTTGTCTGTGACTTTTCTTTT
This sequence comes from Poecilia latipinna, assembly GCF_001443285.1. Taxonomy (NCBI): domain Eukaryota; kingdom Metazoa; phylum Chordata; class Actinopteri; order Cyprinodontiformes; family Poeciliidae; genus Poecilia; species Poecilia latipinna. The sequence continues at coordinate 23,179 of NW_015114359.1, read as the reverse complement.
TCAAAGCTGTGCTCGTTTCCCCCATAATCACCTAACATTTCCCTCTAAACTGTTCTGCATTCACCACCATCGCCTGAGGCTCCCTACATGTCCCAGGGCTCGGCAAGAGCCTCCTCAAGCACTTTCAAGTGCTGACACGTGTTTGAACTGAAAACTCCCAGTCTGTCAGCACTTCACTCTTTCCCCCACAGTCTCGTCTTTCTACCCTCTGTAGCTCGATGCACCTCTGACTTCACAGAAGTCAGCATCTTTCACATACCATAACCCTGTGGCAATTCTTTTCTGCGTCTTGCTTTTTCCTGATGAGAGTCTCTAGTCGGAAAGCCCTCAGGTACACCACAAGGGCGTATCATTGAGGTATTGCCTCATGCTTGTCCAGTTTTGATTCAAGTTTTAGCTTCATGTTTTATTCTCAAAAGGATCAAATAGCTCGTACCATGCACCTATGCTGAATTCTATAAATGACCTACAAAGGCAAATGTTTAATTTGGGAAAAGGGGTTTTATGTGGCCAGTATACCAACACTGAAAAACTCTAACTTGCAAAAAAAGTTGTTGAATGCTAACTTTATCTAAAATCCATGAAATAGCTTTCTGTAAAGTTCAAATTTGGTTTCCGATTTCTATTATGTATTTCCTGAATCCATGCTTTTCCATGTGAGCTCAGATATACTTTGTAACCTTGAAACTTATTAAGAATAAACGGACGGATACAAGTGTTTGAGGGGTTGCATTTGCTGCAGCTACAGCTAATGAGATTTTATGAACCCTGCCCTCCCACAGGGCAGTGATGGTGAGTCTGGGCCAAGAGGACAGCAGGGCATGTTTGGTCAGAAAGGAGATGAAGGACCCAGAGGCTTTCCAGGGCTGCCAGGACCCATCGGACTGCAGGCAAGTCTCCATCAAATGTGTTGCTTTTTTACATTCATATTTCCAGTCCTCCACCTTTTTTGTTTTTATTTTCAAAACATACAACACCCAAAGTCCCGCTGAGTATTGTCCTGCCGGGTATGCATATCGCTTTTCCTCTGTCAGAGCCGTCTAATGCAATGAGATTTCCTCCAAACTCCTTGAACCTGAAGCATTTCATCTCCCCATTTACAATACATCAAAACAGAGCATATTTTATTAATGCAGCTTGACTCCCAATAACACTTTGCTTAGCTCTGGGGTAAATAATGTTTTACCCGCTCAAGGACTTTTCTTGGTATAGATGGGACTGAAAATCCATCACTATCATCAACATTTTTACCTTTTCTGCTGGATTTTCTGTTGAAATTGCATCAAATTCATGCACTAAATGTCTATCTGGCAGTCCCAAAAACACTCCAGTTTCCATATGACAAAACACTGAAAGCATTTAAATCCACTTTTCTATTAATCTATTGTCTTTTGTGAGACAGGCTGAAAATTACCCACAAGGCTCATTTCCACCCACAGGCTTTGTGTATTGATTGCTCAAGAGGAGAAAGATCTGAGGGCTTTTATCAATAATTGATTCACAGTTTTGTTTTCCAACTCCACACACATTAAGCTGTATTTCTCTTTATTTTTGATGGCAGCATTTTATTGAGCTCTGTTGCTGTCATCACAGACGCAATAACACATTCATCCATTTGCAGACGAAAGCATGATGCAATAGACACAATATGCACCCCGACTTCATTTATTCCACTCAGATGTTTGGTAGGCAAAGCATTATAATTTTATCGTTTTTTTGTTTCTCAATGGATGACCTGTAGGTTATTGTGACGTGATCCACATCCTAAAACGTTATCGAAGCCTAAGTGCTGTCCTATTAGTAAAAAATTATAGGAGTACCAATAATTGTGCCACAGGATATTTGTTATGTATTTATTTATTTGCTTTTATTTGGAAAAGCTAAATCTGAAACAATTTTCATGCCTGCCTCGGTTTGTTTTGTTTTTTTTCCTCCACTTTTCACTTAGTTTTTTTTTGTTTTTGTTTTTTTCAAATTTCATTAGTTAAGAACAATTTTTAAATGGCAGTAATATGAATAAATATTTTTGATAAAATAAACAGTTTAAATTTTAGGAAAAAAAAATGTCTATGTATGGATGAAACGGTGAGAAACACATAGGAGGAGAAGGGGCAAAACTGAAACTACAATATGATCAAATCATCCCATCATTGATCAGCGCCAGCTTCGGTATTGATGCTATTGATACTTGGGCCAATCTGCCGCAATTGAGAGGCTGTGCTCAGTGTGTAAGATTCAGTGTGACTGCAGCATAATGGTGACCCCTCATGTCCTTACGGTGCATTATTTATGTTAATCTGTTAATGGGAACTCAGAATTTAGTGTTTTTGAACATGACAGGATTTTTGATGCACAATGTTTTGTTATGGCCTACACAATAATGGGGAATACTGCTGACCTCCCCATTACTTTCTTCTGTCTTGACAGTCCAGCAGAAAGCCCTTCTCACCTTCCACACAAGGATAAGCCACAAAAGACCATATCTATGGAATCTGAAAGTTGAATGGAAGGACAAACTTTTGTTAATAACATATACAAGCAGCAGGGATTAGTCACAGCCCTAAGAGGATTGTGATGGAAATTCTACTTATTAGTGCGAGGGAGGTTAATGATGTATGAATTGCAGCTGGAGTCAGAGTTTCAAGAGCAATTACACACAGACATATACAGAACATGAGTTACAATTGCCATCTTCCTTGCAATAAGCCACTCATGGACCAGAGACTGTACAGTCCAGTCCTTTTTCTCCTTAGCTAAAGAGAAAATGGACTGGACTGTTCAGCGGTGAAAGTAAATCATGTTGTCATTTGGTAATCAAGGTCCCAATTTCTGCAGGAAGTGTGCAGAGGCACAGAAACCAAGTTAACAGAGATCCAGTGTGAAGTTTCCACAGTCGGTGATGATTTAGGGTACCATATCATCTGCTGTTGGTCCACTATGTTTTCACCAAATCCAAAGTCAGAGCCGCCGTCCACCAGGAAATTCCCTCTGCTGACAAGCTTCAGTGGGATGCTGACGTCGTTGTCCAGCAGGACTTTTTAACAGTCCACACTTCCAAAAGTACCAGTACACATTTTAATGACCATGAAATCACTGTGCTTGATCACTCTACAAGACAAAATGTGTTGACATTTTATAAAAGAGTGTTTCCATAAACCATATTTAGGATTTAATTGTTTGCCCTGGACTTCATCCATCCAGCTGGCAGCATCCATGTCTGGGATAAAATAGTTTAGTCTCACACAAAACTAAGGCGCAAAGGTAGTCATCTACTCCTTTAAGATATGAACTGCCTATTACCTCTTAACAGTTTCTCACTCATAAAATCCTTTAAAAAATGGAGCTTATGAAAGAGAAGCTGAAAATTACCACATTGATTCATTTAAGTTGATGAGCTGAAGTTTAAGGAAACTTCCTTTAATGTCAGTGAATAAAGAAACTGCGCTCTTCAGAGTACCTCAAAGTCAATTATCCAAGGACCCACTGAGGATGAAATTAGAGCGAAGCTTCGTTGGTCAATAGGGCTAGATAACGTTGTTATTAAGTGCAATTGGCTTTTAATTGGGCATAATGCACTCCATGTCCCCTCTTATAATTATTTTTTTTTTGGCTAAGCCATCCTTCAATACACAGCAGCAGCTGCTGCAACTTCAGCTTTTCAATGCAATTATCTGTAGCTTTAATGATTTTTGACCAGGGGAAGGAGTGTCTTTATCCTCAAATCCTTCCAGTTTGTGCAGAGTTTGCTGTGAGGTATAGGAGTCCTCCTCTGAGAGGATGAATTGTTCAGATTAAGAGGTTACAACGAGGACGCAGAAGAAAAGTAAATATCACATTTGTTCATATCAGTGTTGTTATAGTTCAAGGCTAGTGTGGAAATGGAGTAAATGCCAACTCTGAACAATTATTGATTTCTTCTGATGTGCGCTCCAAGTTTGTTGTGCATAATGGTCTTTGCTAATGAAACTCATAATGCTTTTTTTTCTTCCTTACTAATTCATTTTCTTCAGTACACGTTTAATAAGCAAGGGTTACATGTATAAAATGCTTCAACATGTTTTCTTTTTTTTTTTTCCATTATACAAGTGCTATAGAAGAAATTAGTTCAGGCTTTATTTATTTTCCCATTTTTACACCAGGAACCCACAACGCCAAACTTCCAGTCATTGCTCATTATCAATAGTTTTCAGTGCTACTGCAAATCAACAAAATAGGTTGAAACTACATATATGTTCCAGCACTGATTCACATCCATATCATTATACTCTTGCTTTCCCACAACTACAGCTGCTTTCCATACCTTTATGTGTTACACATGCTCCACCATTGTGAACAACACATAATAACTGCAATTATGCAGATAAACAGCAGACAACAATGGAAAGTGACACCTTCTTCATCCTTTCTACACATCCACCTTTCTGAGGTGCATTCAACTCTTTTAGTTGAGCTTGACTGAATCCCATAGCTGCATAATAGGCACCGCCTGCACAGTCACATTCGTTCCACTCCACTGTGGACGTAGATGGATGGAGTTTCCACCCTGCAATTTACACAGGCTGATTATACTCAAGCCTCCCATACCCTTTAATTACAATAGGTGTCCCTTTTGAGTAATTGTGTGTTTATGCTCCAGGGTTCTGTTAGTATTAATGCACTCTCCATCGCTTTGCATCCCAATGGCCTCCTATTCAAAAAGTGTCAACTAAAAGCATCTGGTAATGAGCAGCACAAATGTATATATGTTCCTGTCTGTGGACTTTTTAATATGGAGCGTTGCCTCATTTTACCTTCCTTTCTGTGTGCTAAGCAGTATTTGTCGTCTTTACAGGGCTTGCCAGGCCCTCCTGGTGAGAAGGGAGAGAACGGAGATGTCGGACCAATGGTGAGTGCAGACATTTCTGCAACTTTGCTATTACAATATAACCTTTGCACTCAGTTTCACTCAAGAGAACTATTTGTTGGAATATTTTTATTGGAGGGTGAGTTTAATAACTCAACAAGAAATATATCTGCCAGTTGGATTTCAACCTTTTATTTCTACTATGTTGACTGTGATAACTAGAAATAATAATGTTATAACAGTTTTAGTTTACTGATAGAAGTAGTATCATATGACAAAGATATTTTCACCACAGAAATATTGGCCCAAGGAAAAGCATTTTTCCTTTCACTAAGCTTTCTGTTAAAATACTTAGATGCAGCAAACTGTCAGTTTCTTCATCAGTCAGCAACGTGGCTGTGGCTCAGGGGTAAAGTTGTAGGTTTTTCTTGTCAAATGTGAACATGGGCAAGGCACCTAGCTCCAAATTACCTACTTTTCTGTGTGCTGGTGTATAAATCTGAGTGTGAATAGGTGAAATTCACATTAGATTAATTAAAAATGATTGTTTCATAATCAGCAAAGACTGTTGACTTGACAGATGTCCAGCATACAGTCATAGAGAGGAATCGTCATCTTTAAAAAAGCTGGCTTGTCAGAGATTTGCATTAAATATTTTAATTGAATGTTGAGTGGAAGGAAAAAAGTTCTTTTCAAAAGGCATATATTTTCATATTTAAATTATTTTTTTATTTTTCTAAATTTTTTCCATAAGCTGAAATCCATAATTATCAAAATTAAGAAAAAAAATGCTTATCACTCTTTGTGTAATGAGTCTAACCTTTGACTTCTAGCCAAGCAAATCAGCTCTGTATTTTTGACTCACTATTTGGTGAAAACTGTGAAACAAATGTTTAGTAGCATAAACTCAGCATCAAGTTTTAGTAAAAAATCTGCATTTTTGTGTGTGTGGGGGGGGAAACGCTATGTCCTATTTAAAAATAAAATTATTTTTAAAGCTTAAAATATGCTATTATGATTATCGCTATCAAGTAATGTAACTCTTAGAGTTACATTGAAATGTTCTGCGTGGTTACATGTAAATAAAACGACTATCAATAAGCAGTTAGTTCATATTTTCTTCTTTCTGTGTTGGGAACAAAATAAATCTGCTGATCTTTAATCTCTTTCTGACAGGGTCCACCCGGCCCTCCAGGTCCCAGGGGTCCACAGGGCCCCAGTGGAGCTGATGTGAGTGAAATTTTAATGCTGGCATATTTAATTTTGCTTGGATTTGATCTAAAAAGAATATTTAAAAATCAACAAACAAAGATTTAAAACTTCATATGGCTGTGATTTGTCTTAAGGGTGCACAAGGTCCCCCTGGGGGTATTGGAGCAATGGGCGGTGTTGGTGAGAAGGTAAGAATCAAAAATTTGAGAATTAATATAAGAGTGATGTTCTTCTCAACTCCTGCTCAAATGCATAATTTTTTTTAATGTTTTATTTCCTTAAGTATTCTCTGCCTCAAAACTCAAATATTTAAGGAGTCTGACCTTCAACCTTTCATTTGCATTGCTGCAAAACATGCAACGCTATCTGATCTGACAACACAATTATATACATGCTAAGACATTACTAATGTCATTTTACAGGGAGAAAATGGTGAAGCCGGTAACCCAGGAACACCTGGAGAGCCTGGTACCCCAGTAAGTTTAGAACAGTACAAACATTCTCTTTATTTTGTTTCATACATATTACATACATTTTATTTTCACCAGTAGGAAAAGTTTGTCCTCATGCTCAAAGTCTCTCCAGCATAGAAACATGAATGTTAAAACAACATTCCTGGAATTTTAACTTCTGGATATTTGACATCATTGTTTTACATTTTGTACTTTTCTTAAGCAAGTCTTTTAATCTACATCTAGGTTTAGAGATGGATCTTGAAATTAGCTAAATTCTCCACCTCACGGGGTGGCATTTTGAGGGGCAACATTAGTGTTTGAGAAATTAAAACCACATTTTTACCTAGGATGAGTTTTCCAATGCTTATTTACATATCGAGTCTGTTTGGACTGAATGCCCTACGTTTTGTGAACATTTCAAACTGGATTTGTGGAAGAGGGATTAGAGATGGGTGGGGTGTTGCGGAAATAAAATCAGAAATTTTAGTTATTCAATCATTTTGGGGGGATTATACCACATAAATCTACCCAAACCAATGTGAATTGATTCTGGCTTTGACAGTGTCTTATGACATGGTTGTGACCTGGGCGTTGTGGCCTTGGACTCCCCCACCATTACCGCTTTGATAGTAAACATCCTCTAGGGCAGTGGTTCCCAAACTTTTTTTTCTGCGCCCCCCCAGTGGTTTCCAAACATTTTCTGCGCCCCCCACCCCCTATGGATTAACGGGGGGAGGGGGACATCGACTTCTTTGGGGGCAAAATGAATGTACGTAGCTGAAAATAGACACCAACATCGGTAGCTTATAAGGTACTTGTTAAGCTTAAGGTTCTGTATTGATGTTAGCTAGTCATCTTTTAGCTAACATTACCTGCATCCAGCAGCTTCTCTCAACTCAGTCGGTTAGTTTGGAGGGAAAAACTGTGAAAAGTTCTTTGCTGGTTTGCTGCCGTGATTCTAACACAAACCTACGTAGCTCCACAGCAGCAGCAGGTCTCCTTCACAGGTGGAAACCCAGCGCGAGCGTCGTAGCGCTCATGTTGCGTTTAAAGGCGGCTCGGAAAAACAGGTTACAACATGTTAACAACGGACTAAACTGTTTTAACTGCTGATAAAAGTGACAGAGGACACAAATATGGGACGTGTGGAAGCCCTACTGTATCAAACTGACATAGGAATAACAGAGAGTTGGCCATTCTAAGGTAAAATCCCAGCGCATACAGTGTTCATGTTTTATTTTTTTTTTTCATCCAGACGGCTTCCCGCGCCCCCCCTGCAATGTCAGGGCGCCCCCCCTAGGGGGCGCGCCCCACAGTTTGGGAACCTCTGCTCTAGGGAGTGTATTCTTTTTATTAAAATCATCAAATCGGAAGATCAGTTTATAAAAGTGTGTGTGAAGACATTTTTTTTCTTTTATCTTTAAGCTGGTATAAATGGCTACATAATGTTTGGATTTGACATGTGAATCTCATTGTTGTCATTGATCCTCGTAAATAGTAGCCACTGTTTGCCCGTGATTAAAAACGTCTCATCTTAATTACAGCCGTGAGGCTCCCTGTGTGACAGTCTGTCGGAGGGTATCGATGTATCTGCCGGCTGGCTCATATCTGTTTACAGTGATAAATAGACTCAGTGCAGCAGAGCAAATCGAGGTTGAAAATTTAAGGTGCCTTGCTGACAGTGACTCATCTCCAGTTGCTCAGCTGATGGTTCTGGACCGGCAGTGATGTGCGAGTAACTGCTGAGCCAGAACCAACGTTTTAAGTGTCCGTTTTTGCTTTTAGTAGAGCCGAAGCGATATGGCACGAAAAGTTAACCGCACTTGTCTTCCCCATCCTAATTCAACAATCGTGTCGTTGGCCTTAACCTGGTTCTCTGATGACAGAGCCGTGTCACAATTTTCCTCAGGGCCTCCGAGGAGAGATCGGCGAGAAGGGAGAAACCGGGCCACCCGGTGCTGCCGGACCCCCTGGCGGCAGAGGCCCCCCCGGAGACGATGGTCCCAAGGGAAACCCTGTACGTGCGCCGTTCTTAAACACACACTCTCACACTGAGCGACGGCTGATGCTTCATTAGAGCCGTCAGCGGCAGAGCAATTTTGACACACGTCTCATTTTACCTGTCTGCTGCTAGAACTGTTCTTGACACAGTGAGACTCATCTGAGTCAAACTCGGTCTTCTCAGTGTTTTGATTTGTCTGCAGGGACCCGTCGGCTTCCCAGGAGACCCAGGTCCCCCTGGTGAGCCTGGTGCTGGGGTACGTTCCGCTTTTTTTTTTCCCTTTTTTTGTCTTATTAATAGGATTTTAGGTGTTAAAGTAATTGATAAGTCAATTCTGGCTCCTTTATGTTTTTTTGTGTAGGGTCTTGATGGTTTACCTGGTGATAAAGGTGATGATGGTGAACCTGGACAGCCGGTGAGTCTAGCTGATCAGATTTTTACATTTCTTTCCAAGTAAAGGCAAAATCACCAAGTAAAGGCTTATTGTTTTATATTCAGATTTTTCTTTTACAGCTTTTGCTAAACAATGTCGAACCTTTAAGAAAAAATTACAAAGCAAATTTTTTGTATTTTTGGCAGTTTTAACAATAAGAGGAATCTTATAGTTGAGGTGTTTAATATTCATCTTGTGTTGCAGAATATTGTTCTTTTCCTATCACATGCAGAGCTCATTATCTAACACCACTTAATTTCTATAAAGTGGAGCTAAGTGTTCCTATATGCTCTAATTTAGGGTCCTCCAGGTCCATCTGGTGAAGCTGGAGTACCAGGGCCCCCTGGCAAAAGGGTGAGTAAGTGATGCATCTGATGAGATACTCCTGCTCAGCTCTTGAGATGTTCTCTATTTTGAAAGTGCTTTTAGCGAGCCCTGAGCTACTTCATTACGCACTGATACATATTTATGATGGTATGCTTAGATTTTGAATTTATTTCCCTCTGTTTCACTGAACATGATTCCCATAAGAAAAGCAGAGTCTCCAGAGTTTGCAGTAACTGTAGATCGCAGTCACCTTCTGTCCTTTAAACTTGAACAGTGACCTTTGGTAGTTTTATGTTTGCTGTTTTTGCCATTGCACACTGTTTTGTTTTCTGGGTGTGAACAGGAACATTCTGCAACAGGAAGTAGCGTACTGGACTTACTGAACACGTTCCTGCCAGTGGGATGTTTTGTGCCTTCTCTAGAAACCATTGAAGTAGAGTAGTGTTGTATAATCTGTTCATAGCTTTAGATGAGGGAATGTGGAAATGTTCACATTACCATAAACTCCAATTATAATATCCACCAGCAGGAAGTCCCTTGGTTACTTGATCAGAGGTCATCATAAGCCATAATGTATTAGGATCAGCTAGACTAAACAGAGATCAAAATCACAATCAGTGACTATATGCAATAATATATATTATATGTAATGTATTATATTTGGAAAATTACGTTCATCAATATCTCCCTCTGTTATTTGTTTAGCATTCTTCATGCATTCTTGTTGCGCAAGGTGTAAAAATTGTAATCTAACTCTTAGCCTGGTGTCAAAACTAATAAAAAATATGTTTTTATTTTATCCCTGATGAATTGGCATAGAAAATTGCTTCCTTTTTGAACTTGGTTAGAATGTATTCACAGATCGTAAAAAGTTTGGATTCTCAATCACCAGCCAAATTCTCAATGTGCATATCGCTTTAACGGAGGGATGCGATCAGAGGTGCTTTTGGAGGCTTTTGCCAGAAAATAATTAATGGGTGTTTCTAATAGCATAGGATCATCTGTGATTAGACATTTCTATGTGGTTTGTATTTTCCAAGCTGAGAGGTTCGGGTTGCATCATGCGCATCAGTTTACAATGCAACTCTTTGGCTTGACTTAAAATGCAGGCCATGTGGGGTTGGTCATACATTTTAAAGACGTTGGTAAGCACTTTTTATCCCCATAATTTGTATTCCTCCAGCTAGCCCGGGACAAATTAGACTCCCATTCCGTGTTCGTATTAATGGACTTCGTGATATAATTTTTCATCCTTCACCAGAGTAAGTCTGGCTAAGTCTCCTTCCCAATATCTCCTTAAAAATTACTCCGATTTGGTGTTCGTTGATGCATGTAGCTTCTTGACTACATTAGCACACACACACACACACTAGTGCCTGCATACACATATTTGCCAGGGTTCATGACCTACATTGATGACCTGTGTGGCTTTTGTTTGGTCTATTCGATTATAGCTTCTAATGCCACATGTCAGCCCACTTACAAGGTTTTGACCAGAGGCTGTTGTGTGGAAATGCTAATGCATTTTTATCAGCTTGTATTTAGAATGTAGGACAGTTTGCTTGCACTCATGCTGGCCGACCTTGCAAACCTCTCCCTCTCTCAAGGTCAGAATATGCTTTAGCTAAATGATTAATGTGCATTAGAAGCTACTGCGTTTTAGTTTATTTTGGATAATTCCACTCCAGATGAACTTCACCTGTGCTCTGGTTCTTTTAAATAAGCCAACATTAGACTTGGGGACTGAGACGAAAAGAGTCTAATGGTGATTGGTTGTTGTGTTTCTTAGGGACCTCTCGGATCTCAAGGCCAGGGGGGAAGGCAAGGAGAAAAGGGATCTAAGGTAAGTCCTAGTCATTTGGATTTTATTTACTTTTTCTAGTGATTGAGGTTGTTGTTTTTTGTTTTTGTTTGGATATTTCACACTATTAAGATATTACTGAAAATGATCTCTTGGATCTTAAGCTCTTATGTTATCTGAGTTGTTTTAACCATATAACTCTCAACATATAATTTTTATGACAAATACTCCTTAGACTGCTACTTCTGCTGTAGGAGTAGCTTTACACTATTATTGTAAACCCACTACTACAGCCTACGTCATACAACTAAATATATTTTGTGCTCCATCATATATATCTGGTGCACATAATTGACACATGTATACATACACACATATGTGGGTGTCAATTATGATACAAAAAAAGGGAAAGCCAGTTTCAATTTTCATTTTGCTACAAGGTAAAGATTTCAAATGCTGAAATTTCTCACAATTGTTCTTTGTATCAAACTTTAAAAGGTTATGAGAAGTTTGGCTCTTTATATTGGTTCAAACACCAGCAGTGGTACTATGTAGGTTTGGAGACTTGCGTTTTGCTTTGAGTAATATGATATGATTTATTAATTTCGAAATCTCCCAAAAACTCTCTCTCTGTCTTACAAAACAGCAGAAAAGTTGCACATCTCCAACTCTTTCCACCCGATATCCTGCTGAGGAGTCCTATATATTCATAAAAACCTGCAAATTGGATACATAAGAAGCAGCTGCGTCTCTTGACGTTCCAACTGTTTCACCGTTGCATTCTTGTTTGCACCAGCATCAAGGCGAAAATGTCTGTTTAAGCCATAAAGACAATGTTTGACTTCTAAGTCAGACAACCTGACAAACCGCAGGCGTAGTTTCGCTCTTTGTTTCATTCCTCCTCTTATTTCGCTTCTTCACATACCCCCCTTCACAGACACCCGCTCCACGTTTCGGGTAAAGGATTAGAGACGATTTGACAGGAACAAGGCAAAGCCTGGGAGATGATTTGAGACTGTCAAATCTGGGCCTAATTGGTTGTGAGAGAAGCGTAATCTCCCCCCATTCAATCATCCAGGTCAATATTATGCACCTCTGGAGCTTCAATACATGAAAACCTGATGTTTCTCCTGAAAACATTTCATCTTTTAAGATCTTACAAATACTCCAGTCTTTGTTCTGTTCTCCTTTGGAGCAGGGAACGTTGCAGAGTACCATAGAATATGTTTTGTTAAAGTGATATTTAACCTTTTGTGAAGTTTGGGTAAAGGTGATGTAGTCACTGAATAGAATCCACATTTAATGGTTTTTTTTCTTTTATTATTTCTGATTTATATGCCTGAGATGGAAGCACATGATGGTTTTCCGTGTATTTCAGGGAGAAGCCGGAGCAGAGGGACCTGTTGGGAAAACAGGACCTGTGGGATCTCAGGGCCCCCCTGGAAAACCTGGTGCTGAGGGTCTGCGTGGAATCCCTGGCCCCGTTGTGAGTCTGGAAGACGCAAAATATTTGATTTTATCACCCAAAGGAACAACCGCGTAGTAGTGACATATTTTAGGTCGGAAGTTTTCTAGGTGAGGTCAAAGGGCTGCAAGCAAAAGAAATCACTGTTGATGTCTGTAATTATTTTTCTTACCCAAGTTCCTGAAGTATAAACCTTGGAGGGAATGGGTGTAAATTTATTTACAATTCATTCTGGATCTGGGTGGCATTCCAAACCTGACCCCAGCTGAAAACATTATGTCGTCTTCTTCTTCCAGGGTGAGCAAGGACTGCCTGGTGCATCTGGTCAAGATGGCCCTCCCGGTCCTATCGTAAGGCATTTCTTTCTATCACTAAGCTTTGGAAATGTTTTAAAATCCGATACACTGCTAATGCACACTGCACAAGCAGCTGTTAAATTTCTAATATTGTTACACCGGAGACCAATTCCTCTTTAAAATATGCTGTTTTAAAATGTATTTTTGATATTTACACAATTTATAACTTCAGTTGCTCTGTGCAACATGTAAAAAAAGGCACATTTAACATGATTTGTGTCATTTGCACTGGTTTCCTCTCCTCAGGGACCGCCTGGACTTCCTGGCATGAAAGGTGACTCTGGATCCAAAGGAGAAAAGGCAAGACAATATTATAATGCTAATCTCATATTGCTTTATAGTCAATGTCTCGTATCCGGTTTCGCACCTTATCTGAAGCTTCCAAAGCGTGCACACATCTAGGCCTGCGTGCACCTTGGCTGTGTTCCCCCTCCTCCCAGTGAGATGAAAAGCCGCTCTGCTCTGAGGAGGTTTCTCACTCGCTGATTTAATGCGCTGGATGAATATGTATAAGACCAAAAATATTGTCTTTGTAATACTCATTGGCTTAGCGCCCACATGCAGCATTCAAAAGCAGATGATCATAACTCATCCAAAGTGGCAGGTGGAAAGACACACCTCAATAAACATGCTAATTATTTATAGACAGAATCAAGACTCTGGCCAAAAGTTTGCCTGGCCAGACACTTCATATAAATTTCCCAGTCAATTTGCATATTTGTTTCTTTCTGCCCCCCAAAGCAATAAGTGCTTTAATAGTAAACTTTGTTCCTTTAATAATGTTATTTATTTCTGTCTTTTAATGAAATAATGCTTTTTTTTTTTTTTTGCTCCAGGGTCATCCTGGTCTGATTGGTCTGATTGGACCCCCGGGTGAACCGGGAGAGAAGGGAGACAGAGGTCTACCCGGACCCCAGGGTGCTGGAGGTGGCAAGGGAGAACCTGTACGTTTCCTGTCATTTTACAGAAATAGTTATTTATCTGAACATTTTGGTTTATTGGTAAAATTATGTTGCCAACTGATTTCATTCCATCCTGTGTGTCGCCAGGGTATCGGTGGAGCACACGGCCCACTCGGGCCTCCTGGTCCACCAGGACTTCCTGTAAGCTGCAGTTCTCGTTAAAAGTTTGTCTTGCCTCATTTCTGACCTTCGTTCTTACATTGCCATTGACTTGTTTGTCCCCAGGGTGCGCAAGGACAGAAAGGATCTAAGGGATCAGTCGTAAGTCACTTTCCCTTCACCAATGAATGTTTTGGATTTTTCAGATAAGGATAGAGGTTGGAATAAAGCATTTAAGCGTTTCTAACATCCCCATGATGTGTTTTTCTTTATCAGGGTACAACTGGTCAGAAGGGAGATCCTGGACTCATAGGGCCACCTGGACCACCTGTAAGTTATAGATTCAGCTTGTCCCTTGTAATCTAGACTGTTTTGAGTTTTAAAGAGTTGGTTAGACAAGAATTAATTTCTTTGATGAAGGAGGTAATTCTATATTTTTAGGTGGAATCGATGGAGCTTAATGCAGGGCACTCCTGCAGAAAAGCAGAGAAAATACAGGGAAAATTACTTTCAATATAGGACTTAAAAGAGTTTTTTACTGGCACGGTTTTATGTGGAATATACAAGACTGAATAACATCGAATGCAACCTGCAGACAGTCAAACTCCAGGTGAGCTGTGCTTTCATAACAATCAGCAATTTTAACATCACCGTAGTGAGATCAGGAACATCCTGACCTACTTTACTGATGTGAAGCGTAAACAGTGTTGGGACAAACACAGAGCCTTGAGGGGCACCTTGTTTGGCATTTATGCAACAGAAAATCAGTTTAGTTTCAGATGACTGGTGACAAGAAAGCCATATTTAAAATCACACAAGGACTTGGTCTTTAGCCTAACTGACAGAAAAGCTGAAAAGATTTGATCACTGGGAACAGGAATGGCTGTTGGGAACATGCAGGTTTACAATAAGAGACTTAATTATACGTGAAACTGAAATAAAATCTTTGTTAAAGCAGCAAAACAGTTCTGATTTGTCTGACGACATAGAAACGGCAAAAAAGATTTAATGGAGTCGTTTAGACTCAAGGTTTGAAAGTAGATTTAGTGATAATATTATTACTATGTTATCATTACAAGCTAATCTTTACCTCCTGTGCTGCAGGGTCCACCTGGTGACATGATCCAGCCGCTGCCCATTCAGCAGCCTGGCAAAAAGAGCAGGCGGCAGGCTGAAACGCAAGGAGATGAGGCTTTGACGGATTACGGCATGGAGGGAATGGACGACGTCTTCGGATCCCTCAACAACCTCAAACAGGACATCGAGCGCATGAAGTTCCCCATGGGCACCCAGGACAATCCCGCCAGGACCTGCAATGACCTGCACCTCAGCCAGCCCGATTTCCCCGACGGTACAATGAATACGATCCTTAATGTTGCTGTTTAGCACAACGTATCAATAGCAGCAATTAGTAAACTTTTAAATAGCTTAGTTCAGTTAAAAAAAAAAAGAAACATGAAGAGTGGAACAAGATGAGAAAAACATTAAAGAAGATAAAAGCTCGTGTAGACAGTTGGCTTATTTTATGGATCTGTTTCTCTCTCAGGTGAATACTGGATTGATCCGAACCAGGGCTGCATCGGAGACGCCATCAAAGTGTTCTGTAACTTCACAGCAGGTGGAGAAACATGCATTTACCCAGACAAGAAATCAACAGGAGTGAGTATACGGTGTTAGAACAGCAGCCGTTTAAGGCATGCATGCTCCAGGGTCGTTTAGTAACATTTGAAACTGTGTAAAAGCTGCTTTTAGAAATTGAAATATATATTGTGTTTATTAACTTGACTTTTTTTTGTGGGCATTTCTTATAGGTTAGAATATCCAACTGGCCTAAGGAATCACCAGGTTCATGGTTTAGTGAATTCAAGCGTGGCAAAATTGTGAGTCCAGAAGACACTGATATACGTCTGAATATGTTTTTTGATGTTTTCTTCATGAATTTCTTCATTTCCTTCATTCCTTCTGGTATTTCCCTAATTCTGTCCTCCTCCAACTATTCTCAGCTGAGCTACGTGGACGGTGGTGACAACAGCATCAACGCTGTTCAGATGACCTTCCTGAAGCTGCTGAGCTCCTCGGCGCGGCAGAACTTCACCTACATTTGCCATCAGTCGGTGGCCTGGTACGACTCCAAGGCCGACAACTACGACAGAGCGCTGCGCTTCCTGGGCTCCAACGACGAGGAAATGTCTTATGACAATAATCCCTTCATCAAGTCGCTGATGGATGGCTGCTCGGTAAACAGACGTTTTTGCTCGCTTTCAAAGTTTCACTTTGCAATTAAACTTTTTTTTCTTCTAAATTCCACAAAATCCCCCTAATCCTCACAAACGTGTAGAGAGTTGCGGGGAAAAAAAGTGTCAGGAAGTGTTCATATTTGATGTGGGAGAAACAGTCCCCCAATATGAGGGATATCCAAGCTTAGAAGGAATAATAAAAAGCCAAAATTGGCTTCTCACACCACTGCACTGCTCGCGTTATCCAATTGAAAAGGAAACAAATGAATAAAAATTCCAAAAAGTGCTGTTTTAGATTGTCAAAAATGCATACATGCTCATTACACTGCATGTTTTTTTGTGATTAAGAAACAGTATTCTATAGTGATTGACATCTGTCATCACTTTTAACAAGCTTTGAAAAGCACAAACTGAGGCTTTAGCAATAGTACCTGAGCTACATCATCTCTACATAAATAACATAACTCAAAAAGAAGAAACAAGAAGTTATAGTGGATTAATTCTTAAGAAGTTACCGCTTGTGTCAAAAACTCCAGCTGGAACTGAATGAATACTTTGAAAGATACTTGAAACTGCTCTGGATCATGTGACGAATCTCTTTCTTCTCACTCTGTGTGCAGATGAAGCAGGGTTATTCAAGGACAGTGCTGGAAATTAACACACCTCGCATCGACCAGTTACCCATCATTGATGTAATGCTGAATGACTTTGGGGAATCCAACCAGAGGTTCGGCTTCGAGGTCGGCTCCGTGTGTTTCCTCGGCTAGACACGCCCGTCTTCCCCCCCCCCGCCCCGCTGAAGGACAGGGTCAGAGAGTCAACAGTAACACCCACATGAAGAGAGCCTCCCTCTCAGCCACCACCTACCGTCTCCTACGAAGTAAAATCCCATTTTCCGTTATTGTAAAGAAGGTCCGACTAGCTGGGAGAAGAAGAAAAGCACGCTTTGACCCTGCCTTAAAAGCGCTGATCAGGGGAAACTCCTCCTTGCCCTCGTAGGGCCAGAATCACGTGACTTTAACTTGTAATGAGAGTGACATCAGGAAAAGGACTTTTGATGCCGTGGTGGACAGTGGCATACTTTCAGCATTAAAGAGAGGATCCACTCGCCCCAAACTTCGCCCTCCCATCCCCCGGTCCTCTCTGCATGCTCCAAGTGATGCTCTGAATTATACCACAGAGGTGCTTTTGTGCAGAATCGCAAAACACTAAAGGTGCTACAAACAGTGCATTTGATAAAACTGTAATTAATAATATTTGAATTTTGTACATTACTGTTCCTCTCTGAATCCACTCTTAACAACTTGCATGTGCTTCTTTGGTTTTAAAGAAATATTTGGTCAACTTTGTTAGAATAAATTTTGTTAGGATATTTAAAGTTTCTTAGAATCTGTCTGAAAACATCTACGACATACATTTGACTAAAGCTTCAATTTGTAAGTATGAATCAGTCCTCTTGTAAATAACATGATTCTTGTCCTCTTTCGTGAGCTTAGAAATTAACTGGAACATAACATCTAACCAAAAAATAAATAAATAAATTTCCCAGTAGGAAATTAAGCCATAATAAAATGAGGTTATAATATAAATATTCTAAAAAAGGGCTTATTCTTCCAGCTGTTATACCTCAGTTTCCTTAAAAAATCTGAACGTTAGACAGTCAAGTTTATATTTTCTGTGGTTTATAACTAATAAAACTATTTTTTTTTTTGTGTGTGTGTGTGTGGGAAAGGTATGTCTAGTTGTTTTCATTCAATCCCAAAGACGTCTTGTGGATATTTCCTTTGTAACAATGAACAAAATGTTTTCATGTGCCTTAAATTGTTCATTTAAGAAATACATTAAAATTGGGCTCTGAAAAACATTGGACTGAACATTTGTGTTGTTGGCTGTTTGACTACAGAAACAAGTAATGTTCGCTTTTTGTGATTCTGTGCCACAAGACTAATATCTCCATCCTTTGTCCCGATAGACAAAGAAAGATAAGTGATTCTTTGTGTTTGGGCTCATTTTACCCACTCTTTTTCTTTTTTTTTTCTTTACCTCTCTCTCTGACTCAGATTTGACCTCGATCAAGATCTGTTTGCATCGCCACTTTCTTGGCTTAAAAGCTCTGGCAACAAATACTTCAGAGCCACTTTCTAAAAACCTGTGTAATTACAGTATGTCTTCAACCTATGTACAACTGCAATAAATGTTTGGTGCTTTGTGCGCATTGCAATCTTTTTGCATTCACTTGCAATATAAAATGAGAGTAAACTGGAGCCACTTTCCCAGTTCAAACTGTGCTGAATGAAAACTCGTCTGCTGTGGTTTTGGTTTCCTAAAAGCACGGCGTGTCCTCAATTCGGCTCATTATGCTACACTTAGAACAACCTAAAGTGTTCATACCCTTTGAATTTTTTGACATCCTGTCACTTTACACCCACACAAATGTTGTGTTACTGGGTTATTTGTGATACACCAACAGAAACCTGATTGCTAAGTGGTAGAAAAACTACATATGGTTTTGTTTTGGGTTACTTTTCTCCATATATATACATTTGAATAAAAAGCATACAAAAACTTCAGGCAGTTTTTTTTTTTCCTCACTATCTGAAGTTAGTCAGAGCAAATGTCAAAAGTCATGTCTGTTTGCTAAGAGCCACAACAACAATGTGAGAATATGTCAGAGATTTAAGTAAAGAATGTCTTTAAAATTAGACGTAAACATATATTTCCTATTTTGCTATTTGATTGTGTTGCCTTTGAACTGTATGACTTGGGTAAAACATTATGGGTATACGTTCACAATCTTTTCACAATAGTTTGCTGGAATTGTGGCCAATTCTTCCCAACAGAACTGGTGTAACTGAGTCAGGCATGCAGGCCACCTCACTCTCTCACATGCCTTTTCAGATCTACCAACAAATTCTCTTCAAGACTAAAATAAGGGCTTTGTAATGGCCATGCTAAAACTTTAGGTTTGCAATGTCTTTTCAGTGTATGGACAGTTCAGGTTTCAACTGTCAGAACCATGCATTTGTGTTGTGTTTCACTCTGATGCAACGAGACGATGTCCCACCAAAACCCACAAAGATCCGAATATTTGTAAAGACACCCCAACCAGTTTGCAATATAATCTAAAGGATGCACACGGCCGCTCTGAGCAAATGAACAAACATCAATAAAACCAAGGAGTTGGACAGAGTGGAATAAATAAAATGTGTTCAACAATAGAAGACAAGTTATGGATAAAGCTCTGATAAAGTTTACAGCAGGTTTTTGGTTGTAAGACATTATCCCTGGCTTAGAAGGTGTAACAAAGTATTAATCAGTCTTTCATCCAGAAGCTGAAAAAGCAGGTTACAAGTGCAAGCCTACGAAGACATGAAATGCACACCTTAACTGACAGCTTAACCAAGACGCACGACTGGCGGGGCTACAAAGAGCCACATTACAGCCCTGTGTGGGATTTCTGACCATTACCGCCCTCACCCATCACTTTAATTGATGCACTGTGCTGTTCGATAAATGCATATTCACTGAATGTTTTATTGCAGTTGAACGAGAGCAGAATAAATAAAGTGCGTTCAACAAAAATCTCTCCACATTAAATCACAAATCCTGAGACTAAAATCAACATATCTGCTCAATGAAAAAAATAAAAAAAAAATATCTATGAGACAGTATTAGATATGAAACCCCTGAAAAACATTTGACAACAATTATGCTGAATTTGAAGTTATTTAACATTATTCAAACCAGTGGCTCAGAACATGCAAATGAATTAAAACATGACGTTTAACCGACACTGGGACATTTAGCCGACTTAAGATTTCTGTGCAGAAAGAGAATATCACTGTGAGACTCTGGTGTCAGGCTACTGAAAGGGTGTTTTTTTTTTTTTTTTCTGAAATGTGTGTACACATACTAAATGCTCTCTATGGTGGTTCACTGGACTTGCAGGAAAGTGTTTGTGTGAATTTTCCTCCCATGGGTTTGGAACTGGATTGTCCAGTGATTGAGTCCTGAGGTATCCTGTTATCTCCTCATCATCAGGTGTTGGCCCTGAATTAAAGTAGGAATTTTTCTACCTCTCTGCAAACCAGTTTGTTTTTTTTTTTTTTTGTTTTTTACCTGTGGTGATGTATCAACATCAAAGCACATGTTCTTTTTCTTTTTTTGGTGTCTTTGGATGAAGTTGGTCAAAACCTAACTTGCTACATTTTAGAGACCCACTCTGGGTTCAGTTTTTACTGAGGCCATTGTGCTCGGGCCACAACCCATTTACTTTTCTGCAGTCTCTCGGACTTGTACTGAGAACCACCATTTGCAGCAGCTTTTGAAAAACTGCAATGAAAAAAAAAAAATCCCATGCTAACTGTGAGTGCCAAAAGTCTGAATTTTCCACGGTAACTCAAACAGCATGATGGTGTCATACGCATCCACATCGACAGAGGCTGAAGAAACGGCTTTTGTGCTCAAATATCTTGATTTCCATTTTAATCTCCGTGTGATGTGCACACAAAGATCGCATGAAGCGTAATTAACAGCATAATCCGTATAATGTTGATGTGATAATAGCTCACAGCTTTTATCTGTGCCACTCAAGTGTCCACAAAAAAATGCAAATCTGCAGTAATTATCTTTTCTTCCCAGGGAGCCTGGGGGTTTCACTGGGGTATGAAAGTGTGTTGAAGTCAAGGATGTCACTTATCAGTAATGTTTTGCAAAATAAATGTAGCAGAGAACCAATTAGGAGTTCTGTCACAAGAAACACTCAAAGCAAGCATAAAATGCCAGAGTTTTACTGTTTTTTTAATTGTAAGTTTTCAGCTTTCCTAAGTTCAAGGCCTTGGTTCTCAACCTCTAAATGGTGGACTGCTTCCTTCTCCACAGTCTCCTCCACTTGTCTCATTCTTCTTCTGGAAAACATCTCAAGTGCCACCAGAATGGATGGAAGTTGTTCACAAAGTGTTGCCATAGACACTCTATTTAGGTGCAGGCTTTGACTGAGCCATTCCAGCATTTGGATATGATTTCTAAGCCACTCCATTGTAGTTCTGGTTGCATGTTTAGTCTCATCCTGCTGGAAGGTCAACCTCCAACTTCTAACACATCTTCTTACAGAATTACCAAATATTTAGCCCTGTTCATATTCCTGTCAACTCTGACCAGTTTTCATATCCCTCATCATGACAGAACACCCCAAAGCATGATGCTGCCACTGCCATTTTTCACTGGAGGACTGACTTTATGTTCCTGTGCAGTGTTAGCGCTTTAATTTTCAGCCTAGCCTGAACAAGGGCAAAAAGGGAAGCTTTGGTCACGTCTGTCCGAAGAACATTCTTCCAAATATTTTCTGTTTTTGTGGAAGGTTGTAGGTTCAATTCCAATTTCTTCCTGTCACGCAAGGCATTTAACTTCCTGTATCTGTGTATAAATGTGTGTGTATGTGAGTGTGAATGGGTGAATGTGTCCGTGGTGTAAAGTGCTTTGAATGTTCATTATGAAAGGAAAGGCACTTATTTAAATTAAGTTCATTTACAACTTTTTTTTGACGCCACACAGTCAATTTAACTTTGTTGTTACTTTAAATATGTTTTCCTTTGCCCCTCTTAAAACATTTCCGTGTTACAAAGAAGGTAATAACACATAAATGTGCATTCATTGCGCATGAATCCCGTGCATACAATCCAAGATCAGCTGTGTCTTTCTGTTTCACTGAGCAGTTTGTGTGTTGCATTCTGGAACGTTGCCCTGTTGTGGTTTGGCTGGTGTTGACATGCAGTCGTTCCAGAAGAACTGTTTGCAGAAGAAAACAATGGATGACTGGCATTTATTGGTCCTGCTGCCTTTTTTCTGCTCAAGCAAGCAGCAAGCCAAGAAATGGCGACCCTCCTCTAGAAAGAGAGGGAGGAAGAGGGAGAAAGAGCAGAAACCATCATGCCCATGGGTGACTGAGAATCTGAACCAGAGTTTAACAAACTTTATTTTAAAATATACAATGATGCAAAAATGTTTACACTAAAAGAATGTTTTTCTCTTATCTGGTGTCAGGGTCTAGAAAACCTGACATTAAACATAAGACAGTAACCTGACATGACTAACCTCGACACATGCATTCACATAATTGTACTTAATTTTTATTTTTCATTTATTTTAAAATAACTTTTGTGTTTTGAACATGCAGTAGTGACGCTCAAAATCTACTCATGTGAGAGTCCATTTAACTGTTGCAGGAATCAGAATAGACAAAACAAGCCATTTAAAAGAAATGATCGCTTTCCTTTGAGAGTTTAATAAAAAAAAAAGAAAATAAAAAGGTTTTTAGCTTCTATCAGACATAAAAATGGATATTGAAACGTAGCAAAAAAGTACAACTGGACAGTTTTTTTTTTTTTTCCAGGAAAAGAAATCTTGTGTGAATCAAAAAAATAATAATCCTAGACACATTTTGTTCCAGAACTTTATTTTTTACTCACAGATCACATTTAAGTTAATGTGTAATATCACATAAAGATTGTAAAGTTACCCAAGAAGTGTCATTTAATTTGGGACTGCACATCTTTCTTGTAGCTAGACAAATCTGCCAATAGTCTGTTTTTTCCGTAAATGCATAAGGTATTATTCTTCTCATTTGGAAAAGCAGAAGTGAAGAAAATTAGAAACTGAAATTGTCAATTTCTTTGGTTAGGATTGTGCGTCTTACCGTGTCAGCTTTCAAACAGAGTGGAAACTTTCTTGTCTCCTGGCCTAATTCATTCTGTGATGGCGCCCGGCTGTTCATGACGCTGGAAAAGCTCAAGCAGAAAGAGAACGAGAAAGAATTGTGCAGAAGGAGTGTAACACTCCCTTTTTACTGAGGAGAAATCCGATTTAGCTGTCCCGGTGTTTCAGTGTGAACCATCAAACCTATCAGCTGTGAGCCAGAGGGGCCTTGCAGGGGTTTGAGGTGCATTCGTCGGACAAAATCAACTGTACTTTCCAGCAGCTGTAAAAAAA
>NW_015114358.1:128603-140712 GCF_001443285.1 Poecilia latipinna | reverse complement strand
TTTTTTTTTTTCCTCCTTTATTTCAAGCTTAAGTTATCCCAGATTTAAAGTGAGCGTTTATTAGTGTACGAAGTGTAAAGTGCGGTTTGCGACCAATTTCACACGTCAAAATTTGCATGTTATGGCATTGATGGGTGTGTGCTGCACACTTTTTTGTATAGTGCCCGAGGCTTAATGTGGCCACCTCGCAGCCATTTGCGCTAAAAAGAGGTCAGAGGTCTCTGTTGTGTTTTCAGGATGACCTGCTAGTGACTATTAGCCATTGATGAATGTGATGTCCCACAAGTGTGCGGGCCGGACCCCTCCAAAGGGGGAGGTGTCACAACACGCCCTACTCTAACCTCGCAGCCAACCCCACCTCAGCAAGTCCACAGACAGACGCTCACACACACACGCAGGCAAACACACACACACACACACACACTCTGCCCTGCTGACAGGAGCACAAGGGGGCAGCTGCTACAGATGTCTGAGAGGGGGAGGGGAGCTGAGAGGACATCAATGGAGACTCTCTGTAGTATGGAGTTCTCTGTGGGGCTCATTGTGTTCTTTAGAGACCAAGACGAGGGAATAGTCAGTGTTAATATAGTAAGCTCGTAGTCTTTTATACTTTGTTGCAGGGTGTAGTTCAGAAGGATTTGTCTTTTTGGTGCCCAGTGTCCTGAAATGTTACACAGGTTGATAGTGGCTAAAATGGGATAGTTGGGAAACGTCTGACAGTGTGAGACGTAACGTCTAGTTTAAGAAGTGATGCCCCTAATGCTTAGTTTAGTTGAACTTACCTGGATTTCATTTCTACTTTCAGAAAAGAAGAAGAGCATATTTCACGCCTGGTTGATTTGTGATGCCTAATTTATCTCAAGTATAGTGAGCAGTAAAGGGAGCTCCGTGAAAACAAACACCTTGTAAAATCACCTGCTGCTGCTGCTGTTGTTGTACGTTGACGAGAGCAGCGAGTTTTTTTGTCTTCTGTGGTGAATGGGAGCACAGCCTCAGTTTAATTTTACCCTTGACCCCAATCTGATCCATTTCTGTGTTTTCAGTGTTTCTCCAAAGTAGCCAAACCCTTTAATTGTTTCACAATTAAAGGGTTTGTTTCATTGTTTCATTTTTTCGCTGTTGCATGACTGTATCCTATTTGTAATTTTTTTAAGCAGACCAACTCAAATTAAGGTATAACTGTGATTTGAAAGGAAAATTACACATGATCTTCAGTCTTCTTACAAAAAGGAATTTGAAAGATGGGTGGGATACATTTCAACCCACTGGCTTCAGAAGTCACCCTATGGGGGAAAAGAGTTTTACTACTTCAGCTCGGTGTAAATGCATTTGTTCTGTGGAGACCCCAACGGTGTTTCTTCAAAGAACTTTATACAAACAGCATCATGAAGACACTAGAACACTGCAGACTGTTCAGGGAGTTGTGGAGACATTTTACAATTGCAAAAATACCAATATGTCACTGTTCACCTAAACAGATAGGAGAGACAACTCTATATCAGTCAGAAAAGTCAATAAGAGGACAATGGGGACTCTGGAAGAGCTGCAGAGATCCACAGCTCAGGTGAGAGAATCTGTTGACAGGGCAGATAATAGTTATACACTCCACAAATCTGCCTTTACTGGAAGAGTGTGGCAAGAAGAAGTTCATTGTTGAAAGAAAGCTCATCAGCAGTTCGCAACAAGCCATGTATGGACACAACAACCCTGCTTTAAGGTGCTCCAGTCAAGGGAGACCAAAACATAACTTTTTTTTTTTTTTAACCTACAGGCAAACAATATATGTGAGAGAAAAGTAAGACTTTAGCAATAATTATAGAGTGGCAAAAATTCTTCAGATTTTTATTTGAAAAACCATGTGTGATTTTCCTTTCACGTCACAACTATGCACTTCTTTGTGCTGATCTGCTCGAAAAGCATTGCGTTTTCTGAACCTCAGCAATAGAGGGCAATCTGCTTGCCGCCTTTTACTCTGTTGCCTTGCACCCTGACTCTCTATGCTCGCGGCGAAGAGCAACCAAGGTGTGTAAAACTCACCAAAAGAGAAGGTATGCGTGTTCAACAGCCACCCATGCACATTAGACGTCTCAACATGAAATCAAATTACACTGAACTAAAGCCACCCCAGTCTGGCAACTCTGCAGGCCAGGTTTGCCTGCTGTGGCCAAACACCATGATACATGACACTGTGGCTCTTGTTTAGCTGGCCTATCAGAAGACAAGGGAGAGGCCGTCTCTGTCTCAGTCCAGCTAATGAAGAGATGCATTATGATGTGATTTCATTTGGGCCTGCACGAAAAAAAAAAAAAGGAAAAAAAAAAAGAAGAAGAAGCTGCTGTGGTTAGCAGCGCCTGAGTAGCATGGTTCATTTGTGTAGTAACATGTGACTTGTGTTTTCGTGAGTCATAAGGATCTCCTGCCTAATGGAAGGCAGTGTGCACTCATGTGACGCTGACACAATGCAGGATGAACTGTGTAGTATTCTCGACAGCTCCGCTTTGCTACTGTTTTGGCACTACAAATTCAGGCCAATGAGTG
Organism: Poecilia latipinna; assembly: GCF_001443285.1. Taxonomy (NCBI): domain Eukaryota; kingdom Metazoa; phylum Chordata; class Actinopteri; order Cyprinodontiformes; family Poeciliidae; genus Poecilia; species Poecilia latipinna. The sequence continues at coordinate 138,174 of NW_015114358.1, read as the reverse complement.
CATTTTTAATTTTTTTTTTAATTATTATTATTTTGAAACCAAACAAACTTCAATTACGGTTCAGATTGCAAAGCGAGGCATTGTTTCTCTTCCTGTATTATTTGCCAAGCTAGAAGTATAGCATAAGTCTGCTGAGGATATTTAGTACTATGGTGTGTGTGTGTGTGTGTGTGTGTGTGTGTGTGTGTGTGTGTGTGTCTAGGAGTACAGCGTGATATCTGTCCCATGGTCACGGTCGTGTTTTTTTTGCTGGCTCATCCCGGCCTCTCCACATGCCTGTTTAACAACACAGAGCTCCTCCTTACTGGCTTCCTGTCCAAACCAGTTTATCTGTAAACAAGTGTGTTTTTTTCCTCTCCGCCCTATTGTCCACACTACACCAGAATGCATATACAGTGGGCGCCCTCTCTCTCTCTCTCTCTCTCTCTCTCCCAGTTGGCTTTTGTGCTCTAAAAGTAGAAAGCGTCATTTTTTTTTTCTTTTTTCTTTTTTTTAAATGAAAACACACAGCTGTGCAATGAAATATTGGGCTTGTTTGAGAGGATCTAGAAAGATTTAACACTTTAAAGATGTTGTTATTACCTTGACTGGAAAAAAGTGAAAAATGTTTGGATTTTAAGGACCTCTTGCATCGTGTGTACATTTTGCTTAAAGTGCATTCGCTGCGAATCTTACCAAGTATTTTTAGTCTCGTTTGCAGTACAAATGTCTCATTACGCTTGAAATAAGACAAATTAAGTTACAAGTAACTTATCAGGATTATATAGAGGCTTGTTTTAAGTAAATATTTCCTTAATATTGATTACAAGGTTCTTGTTCCACTAGCAGACAATTTGTGAAGTAATCCGCCAATGGAACTAGAACTTTTTCAACAATATTAAGGAATTATTTAAAACAAGCTCCTATATCTTGCTGATCGGTTACTTTTAAGTTAGTTTTGTCTTATTCCATGTGTACTAAGACATTTGCACTACAAACTAGACAAAAAAAATTACGTGGTAAGATTTTGTGTTTTTGCAGTGTGCAAAAGTAGACATGACAGCAGCAGGGTTGCTGTCGAAGAGCCATGTGTGTACGGCGCACCACAATGGTCAGCTAACATAAACAGTGTTGCCAGTGTGATCCTGAACTGAAAGAAATAGTTATGTCATAATTTTTTTCACATCAAATGCGCTCAATCCAATTCCTCCCTTTTATAATGGATATTTGGTCAGACAGAAAATCAGTGAAGAATTTATTTATTTATTTATTTATTTATTTATTTATTTATTTAAATGATGCCACCGAAATTGAAACTTAATTAAAACTAGAGCAGGCAATGTGATGTCAGCGCAATTTTAGATAATGAAGAAATGTTCTCATTCAGACTGAGGGAGAAAATAAGCCAACTCCAAATTATGACTGAGAGGAAGAACTGCATCATGAATGTCTGTGCTTACTACTCGCTGTTGCTCACATGAACCCTCTGGGGTTTTTTTTTATCCCTGAAATATTAGTCACTAATTCATATGTTGACCTGATAGGCTTGGTAGACAAGCAAGATGCTGACTATAGGTAACCACCGGCACCAACTCTCTCTCTCTCTCTCTCTCTCTCTCTCTCTCTCTCTCTCTCTCTCTCTCTGTATATATATATATATATATATATATATATATATATATATATATATATATATTTTTTTTTTTTTTTTCTGTTAAAAGTTTATCATTAAAACTGATATGCTATTTTTCCTTTTTACAATTTTACATCAGATAGTTAAAATGATTGGAAACATTTCATGAATGTGTTTCGTTCAGTTAGTTTACCGGTGGTGCCAACCTCTCACCAACCTCTAAGAAATCACCAGCTTCTCTGTTAATAACCATCCAGTGCAAATGTAACTATACTTTGAAGGTCTATTTAAAAAAAAACCCAACAACAACAACAACAAAAAAAAACAGCATTCACACAAATCAGCATTAAGTTGGTTTGATGCTGAAATTCTGAAATTCTACAAAGTGATTCAAAATAACTACACTTTGGCTCCCTTCACATTAACTATTAGCTTCAGCCTCCTGTTCCACTTAATCTGGATACAAAATAAAGATGACAAGAGAATTATCTACTGTAGGTAAGATATGAACTGCTGAAACACAGCAAATTAAAATAAAAAGAATCTAACTATTATTTTAAGATAACTTTCTTGGTGTTTTTATTTAGTACAATTCAGAGCTGGCTCTGAAACTTTAAGCAAAAAGCCAGTTTGAGAGATGCCAAGACCAAAACAAGCTTCTGCTGTGCTAAAGGAACCACGTTGTCAAAAATGTCACAGCAGTTTATGCTAACATTAATTTATGAACTTTCTACTTGTCATTATTTTGGCTTAGATCTGTTATTTACACAGAAACCTACTGTTATTTAATGCAAAAAAATAAAAAATAAAATAAAATAGAAGTAGTAAGCAGTTTGCCACCAGAGGTCCTCCTGTTTAAAATGTACTGAGAAAGGAACATCCAAAGCAATTTTTGTAAGAGTAACTGCTGGAAATAAAACTAAAGTGGTCTAAAAAGCAAAAGTATTAAAGAAAGTTTAAGTTAATGGTATTTTATTGATTTTTACCCTGCTTGACTTTTCTGTCAAACAGGTACTCTGGACCAAAGAACAGTTTATATGTTCTGTTCTCAGTACCCAGTAAGATCAGTGGTAGCACACAAACTCCTTCATATATTTTTCATATCCTCTCAATGCAGACATAAACATAATTTGTTTGAAAAATGTTCATAAAATAGCATTAGGGATAAACCATAGTGATGTTTTTGACATTGCATTGTTTTAAGTTCACTTAGATCCTGGCCAATCTCAATCTTGCTTCTGTTTGGATTTATTTCTGTTCTGGATTTATGCGAAATGAAGACACTAATTTGAGTAGCTATATTTTGTTTATTCATCAGGGATAAATGCAGGGAACATTGCTATGTATTTATAATGAAAACGTTGTGTTATGCATCCAAGTTTATAGCCAAAACTGCATGCCTGTAGGTGTTTGAGAATTAAAAGATAAACATAAAATTGGGATTAAATTAAAAGATATGTCGTAGCATTACACTATGTGGAAATGTAATGACTAAAATATAATATAAATTATGAAAATAATGATGAATACTACTGATATTTATAGAACCTAAAAGCCAAACTAATGCACGTGCTTGCAGAAGCTTTAGGTAGTGTAAGAGCTATCACCGGTAAGATATTGCTTATCGACTTTTAACATAACCCCACTTTAAATATTCTAAAATATTCCTTTAATGTATGTTGGTTATATGTATTAGCTCAATGTAGCTTTTTTATGTTTACATATTTTGAAAACTTCTTCTACACACTTGCAAAACAAATATAAGGTACGCATAACCATTGAGTGGGACTGAAGAGGCAGGCAGATGACTAATTTGTGTCTTCCTGGTAAAGTACAGAGTAATGTAACCCTGAGGATAAATAGAACTTCATAGTTGTTTTGATGTGGGTCACTCAGTTGACACCAAAGACTTTCAACAAGCTCACTATGCAAACAAGATGAGTTTTAGGTGCTAAGAAACATGACAGAGAACAGCATTTGATGTTACATTATGTCAAGGATTTGCTGCAATGTTGATACATCTAGAACAAATGCAGTAGTCTGGTCTGTACATGACTTGGCGTGTCCTAATAGGGATTTTTCTGTTGTTTTAATTGCAGTTTAAGACTTTTCCAACATTTCAATTGTAATTTTTTAATAAAACCACATGTTGTGGCATTCGTTTAGTAACAACATTTTGCTTTTGAAAAGTTTAACGTGATTTCCTATACATCTTTTTGCTGCAAATAGCGAACCGGGGACACAAAGAGTTAATGCTGTCTCTTTCAGCCGACCACTGCGGAAAGCTGTGACATCAGCACAGAGTGCATTTTCAGCGTCCAATCAGCTGCGCCGAATCCGCTTTTCATCCAGCCAATAGGGAGAATGGGAGGCTCTATCGAATTTGAATGAGCAGTGTATCTTTCGGCGCCATTTTCGAGTGAGCAGCGATCGCTTCAACAGCTGCGGGAAGAGGATGCTGCTGCGAATATAGAGAGCTGTCGCTGAGACGGAGAGGGGTGGGGGGGCGCGAGAAGAAGCCAAGTGGTTAAAACCCAAACTGCGTTTTTAGAGAAGAAAATCCTTTATTTCAGCTGGAACACAGGTATTTACAGCCACAGATGTGAACGTACGTTTTTATTCTGGTAATTCGAGCGGATTTAAGGAGAGGAAATACGTGGAAAACAGGAGGGAGACCGACCGTGGCGGGGAGACGTTAGCTGTTTGGCCAGTGTTGGCAGCCTATACTATTCCGAGCGGTTAGCAGGCTAGCTTAGCGTGCTACCTCAAAGAGAGGGATTTCTGACTTTGCTGCGCTGTAACGGTAGAGGGAAAATGCGCTCATACAGTGGATTATTTTATCAAAAGGGTGATGGAGACCACTTTAGAAAAAAAAATACACAGGATTTTTTTTCCCCTTTTTTTGACACTACAAGGTGATAGTTAACTTTAGTGTTATTAGTGAAAGTTGAGCTGTATTGGATATTTCTTTTTCTACATTGACCAGTTTTGAGCGGGAGGCGCAGCGGAGAGTCGGTAGTGTCAACAAATGCACACGGCACTTGCATTACCCTGGGAGGGAAAAAAAATCAAAATGAAAGACCGGGACGGACACTGTGCTTTTTGTAGTAACTTAATTTTAACGATCTTGTTAGCAAAGGCAGACATTTTGTTCGGGCTTGTGAATTGCGATATGTGGACTTCCGAGGTTGTTAGACAGAGGACAACTGGTAAGTTTGTCATTATATCGCTGTGTGACTTCAAAACTAGTAATGACAATAATTACAAAAAAGGTGAAGCTAGATGTCTCCTTAAGCTACAAAAATGACTGTAAACGACAAGTGAAAATTTGTATACTAATGGCACTTCACTGTAATTTCATCCTGTCAAACGCTTCGCATTCGCTTTTTTTTCTTTTTTTTTTCCTGTTAAAAGATGCGAATACCTTACAGTGAGCTTTAGATGATCTATGTGGCTCCAAGCCAAGTGACAGCAAACTACGATTGCAACTTCAGATTATTTCACTTCAATTGTAGCAGTCCTTAACGTAACAAATAGATATCCTGATTAGAAACTATGTTATGAATTTAAATTAATAATGTGAAAAATATATATTTTCGGTGCTTCTCCCGCCTTACTTTGATGTCTAGAGTTTGGGTTTATCTTAGTTTGACTTTCGGGCGGCGCTTTCTGCTTCCATTTGCCTTTTTTCACCCGTTTAGGCATCGCTGCACTTTTTCTATGTCCTGATGACTGATTAATTTTAAGTGTAGGCGGAATACCTCGTGGTTTTATCGTAGAGTGAAGGTTGACAGACCAGAGTCATTCATCATCATAACACCCTTAAATGCAATTATATTATGCAGCTATATCCTGTATAATTTTTGTATCTTTTTCTGGAAATGAGGGGAAAAATGGGAGCTCTATGTATTTGATCGTGTGAACCCGCCCCTTTTACTTCCTTGCAAAAGTAGAGATCGGTTTGATGTGTTACATAACGTGAGGCCTTTTTCAGTTTTATAGTTTTAACTTATTCAGAGAAATTCGTGTGAACACAGCTAAATAGATTTAGAGATAATTAAAAGAAATAACTCGAAAACGAGACACGGCAGTCACCTCTGTAAACTTGAACTGCCTTTTTTTTTCCCTCGCCAAGCCTCCTTACATCTGGAAGTGTGCTTACTTATAGCTTGTGTGTGTGTGTGTGCTGTCATTTTAAATACATGACACACAGGAGTTGAATGGAAATGTAGCTAAGCAGCTCTGTTACCATTGGTATTTTCTCGTGGCACTTTAATATAATAGATGCTTCTGAATTGGGGCAGCATATTCATTGTGAAACTGCTCTGCTCATCTAGTAAGATTTTGGTTATCTTTGTGGGCATTTTGTTCAGAGAGAAACTGGCTAATCTGCTGTGATGGAAAATTGTTATGAACACACGGCAAGTAAATTATTGTACTGCTACAGAACTTTAATATCAGGGTGAGGATGAAGACCACTTTAAATATAGTTATGTTACAGGTTTCAATATGTGTGATTATATGGTTTAGAATATGGAGTAAAATGTGTAAATCACTTGAATTTGCTCCAACTTTCCATTTTACTCTTGTAAAATTCTGCTGACTACTATGTTAACATAAAGAAAAAAAAATATGAATATTTATTGTTAATGAAATTGACGAGCAGCGTTGATGTAAATAAGCAGTTATGGTCAACAAGCTTGACGTGACAGTATTGGCACTGATCTGTCAAAATATTCTGCCAGGGCTTCCTGATATAAATATAGATACCTTCAGGCTAAATCTTGTTGTGATGTTCTGCCATTTTACCCACATTGTTTTTTTAAATCTAAGATTAGAAGGCAAATTGCTGACACGCCATAGACGTCTAAAAAAAGAAAGGAGGCGGGGGGGGGGAAAGTGCCGACCTACATCATATGCATACAAAAAAAACATACATTAGATGTTTTGCAGCCATAAGCGTCAGATCTTTGAAATCCAATAAGGTGAATTTGAAGAGGTGCCTTTATTTTTCAGACAAGGCAGCATTACTGAAATTAAATTGAATTTGCTCAAGTAATCCTCCAATATTTCCCCCCACATAGTTTTAAGTACGTTTCCCTGTTTGTTACATAATGGGTATCAAAGTGATTTTTTTTACAATCAGGAGTCATGAATTGCATTTGTACTTTTTCACCTTTGGTAACATATTTTTCCATGAGGTGTCTGATGTACCCAGACATGTCAGATGAATACTTTTTGTGAAGAAACAGCTGCTTGTGTTGGCACATGATATTCCACCCTGTAGTGATAATCTGCTTTAAATGCTACAGGTTTATGTTTCCTCTCCACACTCTGGTATTTACCTTTTCACCCTCTTTGTAGTGCACTGTTGTGCTGTTTCAGACTGCTAGCTTGACATTCTGTGACTCATCATTCTGTCTCCTCAGACCCCTCTGGCAAAATGGGCTCCCACCCCCCATTTCCTGGTGAAACTGTTCCTCTCTTGCATTTGCTCACATGTGTTTGTAACCAGACTGCAGAACCCCCCCACCCACCCATCTCCCCTCTCCACCCACCCTCCTCTTTCTCTCCTTTCTTTCTGCACTACTCAGCATAAACTTTATAGTATTCAAATTTGTTTTGACAGGAACTGTTTTCATGGGTCGTGTTGGTTCATTTCCAGGTATTGGCCCTGGTTTCAGTTCTGCATCTGATTTGCATAAAACAGAAGCTGTCACATTGTCAGTTTTTCTCTAGGCATAATTCAAGTTCTGTAATCAGTGAAACGGTTGTCTTTTTAGTCAAGGATTTACTGAAGCTGCAAAAAAAAAAAGTTAAGATGCAGTCTCTGGAGGGAAACAAAAACGTTTGTTTTTTTTTTGTTTTTTTGCATGATGTTGGTTCAGGTTCATATCAGTAGTGGCAACACTGCATGTACTTAAAGTCCTTGCATACGTTCTGCATGCAAAGGTTTTTCTGATATTTTTCTTAAAATGACTTTACAGCGAAGGCTTAGTTCTCATTTAAAATGTCATTTTTTCTTTTTTTTTTGTAGCAATATGCGCTACTATGAGATGTTTAGGTGAAGATTAAATATGACATGAACTGAATGTGTGCAAATCCATAGTCCCACAGTTAGGTTATGTACTGTAAACTGTATTTAGGCAATATCTTTAAATGTTTTATTTGTATTTATTTTTTTTATTTTTTTTAACTGAAGGTCAAGTCATTGTTAAACTTTAGGTGATAAAATGATTATTAGTAAAAGCACTTGCAGCAAAACACACATGGTGTTTCGGTGACTTTTAGTTGTTGGACCCTATATTTGTAATTTAAAAATTGCAAATCAGTGCAATTTTACTTTTAACCTTTAAATAATTAAGAAAGCTCATGTTCATCTTTTTAATTAATTTATTCTTATTTTTTTGCTTGCCACTATTGATAAATATATATATATATATATATATATATATAATCTCATAATAATGTTTATCCTAAATTTTATTCACTAAATTCTGCATTGCATGTATTTCTGTCATCACTGTTGAATTTGATGTTGAGCTGCAGATGTGTATTTGTCAGCACAGAGCTAGACGTGTTGCTGGGCCAAATATGGAGCTGCTAGGAATCTTTGTAATTATACAGCTTATAATTATACCATCACATTATTTTCTTTTCACAAGTAATATTGTGCAAAGGTCAACAAATTTAATATCACAACAGGGTTTCATTCTTTTAGCATAAAAGCTGATGAAGCATAAATGGGGGGGCGGGGAGAATACTTTCTTACACTGAATCACTCCAGTTTGTGGCATCTAAATATATATGTATTTTTTTTCTTTCTTTTTTCTTTCTTTTTTTTTTTTTTTTTTTATATAACAGTTTAGGTCGTGTTTCAGTAATTGCTCCACAAGTGAATAGGCGTGTGAGCCTGCTCTCACACTTTTGCCTTGCTTCCTCTTTTGCCCCACTTGCACATGGGAGTCTGCAAATGCAGCATACTCAGTTTAAACGTTGATGTTCTTTTACATGCAGTGCTTTACAAGGATAGCAGAAAAAAAGGGAGGACAGGAAAGTTTTTTTTTTTGTTTTGTGTGCTTTTTTGATGACTTGGGTGTAAACTGAGTCCCCTGGTCATGCATATGAATCTCAATGATTGTGAGGTGTGCTGTCTGGTTTTGCTCGTTTGTTTTATGTAAAGAGTAAGCGGGACCCTCGGATGATTCAAATAAAATCTAAATGTATTTGCTGGGGACTGAGCCCCTGCAAAGTTGGTCATTACATTGTGGGAATAGGTGCACTTGTTGAGTTTGGATTAAATATTTCACCCGACTCATTGTGGGCGAACTGATGTATTTAGAGGAAACGGTGTTGCGAGTCCATGGGGAAACTTTACATTTTGCAGCCTGGATCTGCTAAAAATATTTTGTTACACTTAAGTGGTAAGCCTTAACAGAGATGTTCTGTAAATAATGTAGGACATAATTTTGTTAGCAAATCAAGCGGACAGTTGCAGTTAAATAAATAGTTACACTCTCTACAAGTGAGACAGTAAGGAGACATATATATATTTATTTATTTATTTTAGTTTTGCATTCCGGTTTGTCTTTTACGAATCTACACTTCTTAAATTTAGAGCATCAGCTATCAGAGTTACACTTTAACAGTATATGGAGAGGTTAGTGTGTACCTAAAGAGGAAGAACCCTGTGTTATTGTCCCATGATATAAATTAAATTAGTCCATGTGGCCCTCACCTACCAAGCCTCTGCTTTTAGTGCTTCACTGAGTGTGCAAAAGTTACTGCCTTATCTGGGATTAAGACTTCCCATTTTTGCATGAAGCAGAACAAAGTTCCCTGCCTCTATTTTTTTTTTTTTTTAATTGTTGCCCAAACTTGTAAAATGTTAATTCAGCTGAGGAAACAGCTGGTGTTAATCTGCCTCCCTCTTTTTTTTCTTGTTTTGTGAAAAGTACC
>NW_015114358.1:119936-125376 GCF_001443285.1 Poecilia latipinna | reverse complement strand
AAAAAAAAAAGATGGTGTATTTATCAATCATTCCCCCCCACCCCCCAACCTTTTATCTTTTTATGCGGATAGATTAGGAGTATATTCCCACATGGTGCCATTGCTTAGTCTGTGCTTGTGCAGGTCTGTAGCACCGGCCAGGCCAGACCACTTGATCCGGGGTGCTGATGGGTTGTCATGTCAATGTCCCTGAACCCAGCAGGGTGGAGGAGGTTATACTTGACCTTTCAGCCTCAGGGTCAGGTGACTCTTTGAGGTCATTGTGCAGGGAGCAAGTGTCAGGAATGGGTTAAAAAGGCTGAGCAGTGAAGGTGACTTGTCCGAGCATGCTTCCTTAAATGAGAAAGAGGAGGAAGAAAAGGGCAGGGTTAGTCATTGATGAGAAGGGTTTACAACCAGACTTGTAAAGTAATTATTAGTATATAAGGAAATGTGTTGGCTTACCTGATTTGTGCCTGATGATCAAGGTGAAACGTTTGTTGCTGAAATTTCAGTTTAAAATTTACGAGCATGCACCTTTACTTTTTACTGTTACACACACACACACTTTTTCCACATGCAGCTTTGTGACATATGAAATATATATTTTTGTAAATATTAGTCTAGAAAAAGAAAACACTGAAATTCACATGATCAAGGAGATTTTTTTCTTCTATTTTTAAAAGAAATTGCTTAGATTTTTTTTTTTAATTTAATTTAATTTTATTTATTTTTTTTTGCCCAACCCTCAGCATAGTAAATGAATCTTGCATCAATTGTGCTTGGATGCACATATTTTATCCACGCAGTGTTACAGATGCTTGTATTTAAATATTTCTTTCTACTGTGACTTAACTGTCGATGTGCCTTTTGACAGGGGATGTGGTGTGTTTTATCCTGGTACTGACCTGTCTACATCTGTGTATGCAGGTGATGCAGAATATCTTAAAACAACTTACACATTTTTTATTTTTATTTTTTCCTGGAAATATTTTAATAGTAAGTGGATAACACTTTTTTTTAAGGGAAAGCATTTTCTCTCTAGTGTATTTTCATCAGTTTCAAGGTTGTGCCTTGTTTTAATTTTTCTTCTTTTTTTTATTTTTTATTTTGGAATCTGATATTGTTTGACTTGGCAGCCATTCCATGTTTTGAGGGGAGGTGTAGTTGTTTTGAGCTTTGAACTACAACTGTATGTCCCATTTATATAAAAAACAATGTTTTTAATTCCTGAATGTAAAGTTTTAATGGATCTACACTATGCCAAAAGTCAAATATCTTATATTCTTAAGTTTTCTACTCTTCCAGGATAGTACAGTGATGCTTATCAGCATACTTATGATATAATCTCTAAATCTATTTTTTTCTTCTTTACTTCGTACATATACAAGACTCACAAATACCACTTTTTGATGCTTTTAAAATTGGTTTTCAAAAAAAAAAAGGTCTTGTAGGTAGTGAGATATTTTGTTTTTAAATTATGTTTTGCCAGTGAGTAGCTAAAATTTCATTTTAAATGTTCTGCTTTAGGTATCCACATTAAAACCCTGGAGGGGTAACATGCTGAACTCATTGGCCCTCAGTGTCTTCCACACACTGTGCTACTCTCTGTAGTGCCAGGGTGTTAATACAGCTGCTGAACCAGTCTGGTCCGACATTCTGTCACCTAATAAATTTCTGATGCGTGTCATTGTTTGGGAAAGCATTTATGCCTAAAGGTAGGAAGAGAGTCCCAAGTCCCATAGCTTTAACTATGACTAAAGTTAGTCACGCAAAAGAAGCTAAAAACACACTTTTCATGTGAGTTTTAAGAATGCTCTTATTAAAGTGCTATCTAAAAATGATTAATATAGCCTATTTGTTAACTTATAATAGTGAGGTGAAGACATTAGCCAAAGCATTTTCAAATTTTGCTTTCATGTCAGAAGTTTACTTGCGTCTTCCTGTTTTTCTCTTCTTTACCACCAAATATTTAATCCACATTAAGCTATTAATAGCCATCCTGTGTTGACTTGTAAATTAAATTATGCATGTAGCCTCTTTGTATTTTAGTATTAGGAACATGCAGCACATAAAAGTCTAGTTTTCATAACGGAACGTGTTCTCTCTTTACACAATAACATTTATTTTATAACCTTTGTTTATCAGACAGCATAGATGGTAAATAAAAGCTAGACGTGAGTTCTCAACAGCTTTTAATTCTGCTTTACTCCAATTAATCCACCACCGAAAACGCTGTGGAGTTTGTGCTGACAGACTGACCTGCTTTAGTTCCCTGTGACATTATGAAGAGAAGTTGAACGTGATCTTATTAGATTCTGGCTATTGAGTCCATTTCAGAGTAAAGTTATAATCACAGGTCCATTGAGACCTCTAGTGGCAACACAATCACCACATCCCAACTCCACTGGGACTTTTATCAGGATCAAATAACTTTAAGCTTCAAATAGATTAGAATTGCTAACTTGAATGTCACAATTCTCAAGAAAGTTTGACATACATTTTCTTCATATATAAAACATATGATGGTTCTTTTTTGCTTTGAATATAGAAATTATTTGTTTTTTTGTTGCTGGTTAGTTTTTGAGCAGTTGATTTCATCCTGGTTAGGGTTATTTATTCAAACAACAAATCAGTTTATCTCAACTTTTCCCATAGTCGCTCATTTGATTTATTTTTTTTGTTACTTTTTATAAAATATAGAAATACAACCTCCACCCTTCTCATAAGAGTTAAATATGAGTGTTTCTATTAGTTATTACTCTCTGTGTAAGTCATGATACAGTGAAGTTACTATCAAACTGAAGACACACCACAGTGTCTTGTGATTATTTTGCTTACGGTGCTTTTTTTAGTGTTTGGAAATAAATTTGCTGCTGCGTTTGGAATAGTTAATGCAGTCGACTTGACACAAAGCAGCGTGTCTCTCCTGTTTGTAAGATTAGTAGCTGATTATGTTCAGCTTTTCTGTCGCTCCCTGGGTTTTACAGAGCTTTTGACGCAGTTTTACTGCTGTTTAAAAAAGAAAAAAACAATTAATCTAGAGGTGCACCAATCAATAATCCCGAGAGATTAGAACGGGGCCTATTTTCCGCTGATCTGACTCTTTCTATTCATTAAAGCATCAAAACTACAAACTCTCAGCATTTCCAATCTTTAAACGCATCAAAAGAAATTTGTGATGAAATGGAGAACATGTAATTCCTTAGTTAACTTCTACCTGCTCCTTTTTGAACAAATTATGTAAAATTACATGTCAGTTAGCATGATTGTTTCTTATTTTTTTCTGTTTTTACTCTTTTTTGCCTGTTATAAGTAAATATTCCTGTTAGTTCAAAACTGCTACCTCTATCAAATGCATGTTTTCCTCTGCATGTTATATTACAATATTCTATTGATAAAAACCAGAATGACAGATTGGAAATTAACATTGGTCCAGAAAACCGTGATCGGTACATCTCTAATTAAACCACTTAGTTTACTTAAACACTCGACCTCACAAACATAAAACACCTCTGTTGCACCATGTGGCCAGAGGAAACATCTCCATACATTTTGGGAATCCTCGTACTACATGGCATAAAGCTAATCTTTGTCAACACTACTTCCAGTGCTGTGGCAACAGTCTGGGAAAGGCCCCCTTCTCTCAACATTTCAACATGACGACGCCTTCGCGCATTAAGCAACGCGCGTGGAGAAATAGTTTTTGAATTTAGAAAGACTGAACAGTGCCGTTCTGTGGAGAGGCTGGGCCTCGTCCTCGTCCAGCAGCTCCGAGACACCGAGCCAAGAACTTTGTCATCAGACATCAAAGCCGTCTCTTTGTGCCCAAAACTGCTGCAGCCAGTCTCTGAAGTTGTGAAAGTTTTTTAGAAAACATTTCTTTTGCAGAAGTCACAGACTGAATTGTCCTTTTCTCGGTTTCAGATGGAGACGTAAGATGTGGATGCTGATCGTCTCAGCCCTCTTACTTGGATGAATCCATGATGCGGATTTGAAGCGCGGGCCACAAGGCAAGTGCAGAGTGTCGAAGAGGAGGAGCAGATCTTTCTGGTGATGTTGTAGCAGCACAGAATGGTTTGTGGGTTACTCTGAGATGCAGGCCATGCCGTGCTGCCGCAATAAAGCCTGAATAACACAACATGCAAGCGATCAGCTTTAAGCCCCTCCAGATGTCTTTGATGACCACTGGCTGCCTGAGCTCATGTTATCCAGATAGTTGCTAATGACGATGATGAAACTGTTCCAGGGCATTTATCATTCTGACTCGCTGGTCGCCTTACTGTAGCAGCACGTAAATATTGGAGTTAAGACTAGCTGAAGTCTCCAGTATTGATCGTGCTGCTGAAGCAAAGCTGACCACTCACGCTCTGAATGCTCTCAGACCCTCTGTAGGTGATGATAGGTTACATTACATGCAATTGAATTTTTTTTTTTTTCTCAATGAATGTTTTGTTTGAAGATTTTAAGCCGATCTTGTTATATGTGAATATTTTTGAGAAATAAAACCATTTACTGATCTCGTTTGTGGGTTTTTTCCTAATAACGATATTCTTTAATTGTATGTTAACTTTTTTTTTTGCCAAAGTAACACTAAACACGTTACAAGTGCTGACTCTTAATATTTTCCCACTGTTGTCCCAGAATTACAGCCGCTAAGCAGAAGCGCTCACCGGGGCCTGTATGGCCTCTGCTGCGCTGCTCAGATGGTCGTCTGATCAGTTTATACAAACATTAGAAGTATCTGATTTAAACACTGAATTCGTTAGGGTTTTCTTCCCAAGTTTTTAAGAATAAAATTGGATTTTTATCGTGACTCCCCTGTATTTTTAAATGATCTTGCACTTTTAAGTATTTGTGGCCGCTATAAATCCCCCAACGTAGAGGACAAGTCTGCGGTTACGTGAAATCCTGCGGTTTCGTAACTCGTCATCCCCCGTGCCCCGCTACCAGACTCCATTTTAAGCGCAGTTGGACGCGAAAGCGTTTCAAGCATTTGCTATGCGCTCAGAATATTACTGGCGATAATCAAATTTGATTCAGCAATACTTTTTTTTCTTTTTTTTTTTTCTTTGTGGGTTGTGAAAATTACGCCCTTTCCCCTTTTTTTCTAAAATATATACACTTATATGAAATGGAAGATATTAAAAGCTAGTCTAACACCTGCTTCACAAATATTAAAACTTCTCTTTGATATCTAAATTAAAAAGTGACCTTTTTCTACTGGTTTATTAAATAATTACATTTTCATTAACAGTTTTCGTAACGTAGTCTTAAGTGCGGTGCCGATATTTTGTCCGCCTTATAGCGTTTATATTCACTCCGGCCTTTTCGGGCCTCTTAAAATATATATATATATATATATATATATATATATATATATATATATATATATATATATATTTTTTTTTTTTTTAAATAAAAAAAAAAAAATAACACTATAAAAATTATAATTATTTTA
>NW_015114358.1:109523-116895 GCF_001443285.1 Poecilia latipinna | reverse complement strand
TTTTTTTTTAAAAAAATATTTTTATTTATATAAATAAATAAATAAATATTTTATTATTTATTATTTTTTTTTTTTTTTTTTTAAATTAAAAATAAAAGAATAGCCTATTAAACTTCATAATCATTTAAGTAAATGTTTCTTTTTTCCAAATAAAAAATCCAGGATTCATTTTAATGCAGCAATATTTGCGGTTTTATGTAAAAAGCCCGTTTCACCTTGAAGTCACCGTGCTGAAAATATGGCCTACATATTTTAATGTTTTACTTTGAAGCGAATTGCCTGTATTTTAGCTCCCTTTAAATTTCTCTATACACTCTTAAATGCCGACTGATCATTATAACGTGACAAAACTAAATCTGTCCACATAAAAATATACAAATTCTTAATTTGCGAGCTGTAACGTAGCAATTTTCCTTTACACTGATTTTATTAAAAATCGCCTGTTTTCATAGTTTGTGAAACCTTTTAAAATATTCTTCGTTGTGATTAAAATAAGTTTTCCCGTCATTACACTTCCCCTTTGCGTTCACATGAATAAATACGTTGCGCCATTTAGTTCTAAATTTTATTTTTACTTTTCTGGTTTGTAATCTGCACGCAAAGAAGTGCACTTATTCATCCTGACTATATATATATATATATATATATATATATATATATATATATATAATTTATTTTTATTTTTTTTAACAGACCTTGGTACTCAGGTTTCATAACTGGGAAATAGGCTTATCCCTAACCTCTATATTGCGCATATTTATTTATTAACTGGAGGGCTTTGCGCTTTGTTGTGCCATGAATATAGCTTCACCTTTTAGTTTTTATATATATATATATAAAAACATGAATTATATAAAAAGGTGGCATGGGATTTAAAATATTAATGCCTCATCCTATATTTGCCTGGCAACAGTAAGCTATATATGTTATGGGCTTATGTACAGACCTGTGTGACGTATATGCGGCATTAATGTCTTTGCTAACATCACTG
This sequence comes from Poecilia latipinna, assembly GCF_001443285.1. Classification (NCBI taxonomy): domain Eukaryota; kingdom Metazoa; phylum Chordata; class Actinopteri; order Cyprinodontiformes; family Poeciliidae; genus Poecilia; species Poecilia latipinna. Next base: position 115,904 of record NW_015114358.1, on the reverse strand, counting down.
CTTCACTTCATGGTCTGTCACTCTCCAGCCCCCTCCACATAAGGGATCCCCGCATATACCAGAGTAAAAATAAATACATTTAAGTGACTCTAATAATTCCCGCCTTAATTGTGTGATCTGACCTCTTTTTCAATACACACTGCTGGTGGGGGGAACAATCTCCAATCCGAAATGTGAAGAATTTTCCTTGCGTTGTCACTGCTCACATAAAAAAAAAAAATTCAGATTTTTAGGGAGTAAATTATGCTCTGCGCCATTTATTTCAACAAGGGCGCACCTTCTGGATTTTGCACTGCCAGCCGTGAAACGAAAGAGCCGCAGAAGATCAGATCTGAATTTTATAAAAAAAAATAAAAAAAAAACCTGGCGGATCAGCATTTATTAAGTGCTGAGGTTGAGCATCTGACTGCTGCTACACGTTGAGCAATTTTTCTGTTTCACTGAAAACATGACCGAGCTGTGTCTTCGTACCTTCCTCTGCAGCCCGCTGAAAGTTTCACACGGGCCCTGTTACGTAACGTTTGTAACCTTGAAGAGGTTGCAGCATCACTGTGGCGCGCGGAGCGCTGAGTTTCTCCCCATCATTACAGCGGCAGCCTGATCTCACCCTGTCGCTCTGAAGGAAAACAACCATAGCAGTGACTCGGGATTTTTCAAATTTATTTTCCAAAAATCAAGTTAAAAAAAAAAATATCGTTAGTGTACAAAATTAAATAAATTAAGAAAAAACATAATTAGGTTTAGACTGCAACCTCTGAGGATTTAGAGGAGGATTGTTTGATTTTCAGGCTTCATTAAGGACCAAAGGTTAAAAAAAAATAATAATAATACAACATAATGTAAACAAGTATAAGTGTTTCCATTCATTCGCTCCTCTTCTGCACGAATTAGGATAAGTAGTGAGTGAAAGTAGTGGACAGATGTGAAATTAACCTCATCATATGTTCCTGACCTGCTTCGATCAGACCTGCGCACATGTCATTGATTTCCTGCAGGTACAGAGTAGCGGAAGGGACACATTCAGTGATCAGCGCTTGGATTCTTGAGGTCACGTCGATTGCAGTGTACGGCGGTGACAGGAAAAAGATGGGTAGTGTTGACAGGAAGAGTACCAGGGACAAAACGATCCACTTGGACCACGACGACATCCGAGAGCCACCTGTTTGGTAGGCGCCATTCTCATGTGGGACTGAGATCTTGTCTATTTCTCGGAGCCGGAGGGAATCCCACTTTTTCACATCGAAATTACGCACAAGGGGCCCCACGTCCATGTCTTTCCGAGAGGGCAGGGCGGTCTCCTTCAGGACCTCGATCTTCTCACGGAACTCCTGCATGTGCTGCAGGAAGCACAGCGGGTCGGAGACGCCTCTGACGGACTCCGCCAGTCCGAGCGCGCGACTCTGCTCCTCCAGCGCGGCGCTCAGCTTGGAGATCTCCGGGTCGTACGCCTGCATCACCACCAGCTTTAGCGTCTCGAAGTCGGAGAGGATCTCGCTCTTTTTGCACTCGAGGGATCCGATGAGCTTGTCGAAGTAGTCGGCCACCTTCTCCGCGTCCCTGCCCACCGACTGGAGAGCCTTTTTCTTGCTGGCTTGCAGCGTCTCCAGGCAGGACAGGGTGTCCGCGCTCTGCCAGCTCTCCGCCTCCTGGAGCAGGTCTCCGAACGCCCCCTTCTCTCGCTCGTACGCGTCCTCCAGGGAGCTGAAGCCGTGGCCCCTGTGCTCGTCGGTCGTCGCGCAGATTCCGCAAATGAGCCGCAGGTCGGTGGCGCAGAATATGTTGAGCGGCTGCCCGCAGTGTTGCTTGCAAGCGGACATTTTAGGCATCACTTTAATTTTGCTGAACTTGTCGACGATGGCGCGCAAAGAGTAGTTGATCTGCAGGCTGCTCGCGCCGTTATGGGGGGTCTCCTTGCGGCACGTGGGGCATTTCAAAGGCGTCCTGAAAGCCGGACCCCGGTTGCCCTCCAGCAGCCCCTCCAAGCACTTCTTGCAGAAGCTGTGCGAGCACAGCAGCACCCGCGGGTCCTCGAAGAGACCGCAGCAGACTGGACACGTAAGCTCCTCTTCCAGCTGCTCCATTGTGCCCTGCGAACACATCATCACCCAGGCGTCAAAACACACATGCAGGGAAAAACCAATAAAATCACTCAATAATACAGACTTATCACAATACGCACCCACACTCAAAGGGGATGCCGCTATATATATATATATATTTAAAACGAACTACAAACGAGAACAAGGTCGCAAAAGGATACAGATTTTTTTTTTTTCCTCTTGGGTCAAGTCACGTTCCAGCTGTTTCTGATGCATTCCCGTCTTGAAAGTGAAACCGTCTTGGATCGGTGTGCCCGCGTAAAAAATCTGCCCGCTGGAGCTCCGTTTGCGCATCTGAGGCTGTGCCACATCCTGAGGCTTTTCCCCCCCGGCATAACCAGCACACCTACTGGTCAAAAATAACCCCCAAATAACTTGGATATTAACTCCAGCAACAAACTATTCTTCGCTTGTCTTGCATTCCTTGTCAGCGGGACCGCGGTTAGCTGACAGCTGCGCTCTAAATCACAGCGATTCTCCCTCACCAATCCAATGCGACAGATTATCGACAGAAGTGGGGCTTGCTCGCGCTGCTTGCTGCTGTTGGCAAGGTACCGAAAGGAGGGCTGTGACAGATTTTTGCAAGCGCATAGTAACATGCAACTACTGGACCAAAAGAATCACTCACCAGCTGCTGAGGCGCTCTTTGCAACGCAATCATGGCGCTTGTTGCTGTGCAGACTTCGCCCTTTCCGGGTGTGGAGTTAACCGCTTCAGCGCCAAGCAGAAACATATAATCGGACGATTCGTCCTCATTTGTGCACACATAAATCCGATTTTGTGCCGAATTGAGAGTATGTGTAACCTGAATGTATTTTGGGTTATTCAATGGCTTCGACTGGGAATTTTTTTATGAGTGTACGTCTATGTGGCTACGGAGGAATTGGCAGGCGACCCCCAAGCCGTCGGTTGGGGGAGGGGCTGTTGCTATGCAAAACATTACAGCGTGAAAAACTGTCAAGTAGGTTTTTAGCATCTTTAACTCTGAACTAATTTAGTAGTTCGTGTTGGCACGAATTGATTCAGGCAGCTGTTAACTTTTGGCAGTGTAAAAGTGTAGCTGTAGCTGCATATTAGCTGACCCAGAGTTGTGCTACTCTCAGTGCTTCCAGACTGTTTCAGCAGCAGTCCAAATGAGACCTGGGTCCATGCTCTGCTCTGATAAACTCCCATATTACCGATTGAACGTTTACATTAACCCCTAATCCACTTTCTATTTACTCGGGGTTATGTAACATCGATACCCAATAGTTACTGAGTCACGTGGAGCAATGTTGACCTTGATTTTCTTCCCTTGTTTCCATGCCATCAGGAGCAACTGCCTGTCTTTGCCGCTGTGATTGGATACAGTACAGGGAGCAGCCAGTGTTGTAGCTCCGCCCTTCTGCCGCTAGGTGTCACTGGTGCGTCCAGGGGGCAGCACTTTTAATTTTCTGACGCAGCAGCGCTCTTTGGTTTGACAGCCTCTCTTTTCCGGATGTTTGGTTAGGATCGGGAGGAAAGAATGGCCGCTATGTTTACGTGTTGTTTCGGCTGCTGCGGAGAGGGCGGTTCGGGGCATATACCCCTGAAGGAGATGCCCACTGTTCAGTTAAACACTCATCACATGGGTGAGTAGGTTCATATGAAAAACTGTTAACCATGTTTACACCAATCATCTACTGGGAAAAAATATATACAATTGAAGCTAGTTAGCGTTTAGCTTCTTGAATAATTGTAGACACTGTTTCGTTGTGTTTTACTACTTGTATTTGTTTTATAACTTGAATTACGTGCTTTTAATTGTCTGAACTGAATATTGCTTGCTAATTATTAATAAACTGTAATTCTTTGTTTGAGGTTGATTACTGGCCATTTTTCCTTTGCAGTTAAGTAAAAGTAACTGACTTGAACACACATACAAGAATGCTCTTTAAAAATATATATTCTTCTACAATTAATATCTCATTTATCCGAAAAGGCATATTTATTTTAAATATACAATTTACAAAAAAACATGCCTATCAAAAACAGAATTAATAGGAGAGATACATAATCCTCTGATGATTTTGTAATCATGATTTTGTGAAGTAATATAGTCTCTCATTTTTAGTAATTTTGTTGCTTTTGAGGACAGAAAGCATCACAAAAGATGTGGACAAAAAGTACTGGAAAAACTTCCATCAATCTATTGTCTTCTATTTATCTGACTTAAAGTAACAGGGGTAAGAGGTCCAGCAGGGATACCCCAGACTTCCCTGTGCCCTGTGGTAATCTCTGGCTCATTCTAAGCATTCCAAACACTCCACACAATTTGTTTCCCAGTAGGAAAAGCACCAAGGAGCCATCGAGATCAGATGCCCAGGCCAAATGATCAGACTTCTAACGACTGGAGGAGTGGTGAATCTACCTTAAGGTCCCCTCAAATGACAGAACTCCATACTCCAACTATGTGGTTGAACATAGGCACCCTACAGAGGAAGCTTAGAAAAAGAAGACTCCCATCTGCCGTGAGCGTGACTTTGGGCTAAGGATGTAAACACAGCTCTGGAGACCAAATAACAATCTTAGAAGTATTCAAAGTACCCACAGTCTACCAGCCCTCATCACACACACACACAAAGGCCTCAAGGGACGTTGGTGTTGGTCTTCTTTGGCTACACAGACCACACATGGACCGAACAACCAAACAGCGCATGTGGAGCGCAGCTTCCTCTTCGGCGTCCATCTTCTTTTAGATTGCTGTGCCCAGGTCAAAGTTGAAATTTGTTGAACTTTGCACGGTGACAGATACTTGTGCAGTCAATAGATAAAGGATGTATATCAACCTTTTCCAGTTCAAATAAAATGACAACCAGTCAGTGTTAAATCAGGGCTCCTTCACAGCCCTACACTGCCTTCTGAATCATAGGGACTCATCATTTTCTCTAGGTAGCTAATTACCAGTTAAATAAAAAAAACTTTGCCTCTTTTGGTTTGTAGTCTTGAATAGAGTCATCAGTGTTGTTTTCAATTTATCTCCCCATGTGTTTGATGCAAACACCCAAGTAAAACTCAGCACGGAAGCTCCTCTAGCAGGGAAACCGTCCCTAAGCATAATGGTTCCACCTCTGTGCTTGACTGTCGGGATCATGTTATTTATGGCATGCTTAGCATGTCTCTGTCAGGTTTTCAAATTGATGCTGAGGACTTTTCTTTTTGGTCTCACTAGATCAACTTTCTCCCAAAATTTCTATCAAACATGTAGCTTTTCCTTGACAAAGTGAAAACAGTTGCTGTATAATGACTTACTGTTGCAGGAGTCTCCAAGATTTAATTTCAGTGAAACATAATGTGCTGCCAGGGCTGTTCATCTCTTTGGAATTAAGCAAACTTAAAAAAAAAATCAGCAGGGCACACACAGGCTAATATGTTTATTGGTTTCACACTCAGTAATCTGGTCTCAAGGCCGGCCACGAATACTAATTCAAAGAGGTGCCAAGATCTCTGACCATCGGGATATGTATGAAGAAGAGAATATTATGAAGGAAAATATCTATTATGGACAAATGAGAACTGTGAAAAACTGACTGCTGCAATGTTTAAAAAAGGTCATAAATCAGATGCTCCATTTAAACCCTTGGAGGCTAAATTACACAGTATCTAAGTGGAGAAATATTAATGTGTATAATGTACAGCAAATGGAAATAATGTGACGGGGTTACAGAGAGGACGAGGATGTCCATTAGTACCTCCCTTGAGTCTGACAAGGTTTACAGAGTTGATGACACCAGAGCAGAGAAGTGTTGGTTGGAGGATTTATTGGGGCCTGCCATAGCAATGCACAGGAGAGCAGTGCATTGCCTTGCAATTTATTGTTAATATTTTTGCGCTGCAGGCACAGACGTCGTCATCGTAAAGAGCGGCCGGAGAATATGCGGGACTGGAGGCTGCCTTGCCAATGCTCCTCTGCACCAGAACAAAAGCTACTTTGAATTTAAGATCCAGTCCAGCGGTAAGTCCTGGATTTTAGGTTTTTACTGGATTCCTACCCTGTTCTTCCACTTTCTTTTCCTGATTTAAATTGAGCTTTTGGGACCTTTTGTAGTTTTTCTTGCCTATGCTGTATAAAGCTTTATGTTCATTTTATAGTACTTTAAATGCAGCATTGTATTGACTTAAAATATGCTTAATTTTAGCTGTATTATTCCGTGTTTATTATTTTAAGTACATTTTATCAACCTAAATTTATATATATATATATATATATATATATATATATATATATATATATATATATATATATATATATTATATTTATTTT
>NW_015114358.1:37571-106346 GCF_001443285.1 Poecilia latipinna | reverse complement strand
ATATATATATATATATATATATATATATATATATATATATATATATATATATATATATATATAAAATTTTTTTTTTTTTTTAGGTGTGTGGGGAATTGGAGTGGCCACTCAGAAAGTCAATCTTAACCAAGTGCCTTTGGGCAGAGACACAAACAGCCTAGTCCTGCGGCATGATGGCTCGGTGTACCACAACAACGAAGAGAAGAATCGTTTGCCTGCAAACAGCCTTCCTCAGGAGGGCGACATCGTGGTAAGAGCAGCAACACACTTCCTTCATTGTGTGTGTTTGCATTTGAAGATTTCTGGGTTGTGAATTAACCAGTGTAGCATTAAGAAATATGCAAAAACAAAACAAAACAAAAAAAAAACTTCAACCTAGTTGTACATAGAAGGATGGGAATATTTTGATATTTACATAATGATCAAAATTAACAGAAACAAATAGTCTGACTGTGTAATGGATCCATAGACTATTTAGGCTTCACGTTTTGAACTGAGTTCCTGAAAAAAACTTTTCAAACATATTTGAATTTGCTGAAGTGGATCCGTTTTATCGCTGCCTTTAAAAGATGAGAGAAAATGTTCATGAACTAAGCGCTGCATTTGAGCTAATGTCCAGGAACAAGACTGTATTTTAACATGCTGTACATACAAATGCAGCTCAAACTCAAATGTTACATAGATTAACTACAAATATAGTGAAAGATTTCTAACATTTATTTCTTGTAATTTTTTTGATACTATGTCTTATCTGTTACTACCCTTAAAAATGTAGTTAATCAGAAGATTTGAACATTGCAGAAAAGTTTCAGCATATTCATAGAAAGTTGAGTGAAAGGAGAAAGTGTGGTCTGAAAAGCTGCAACAGTGGCAGGGATAACCGCAGCCTTAAGAGGATTGTCGAGCAAATCCGCTCAAGGATTTGGGGGCATCAAGAGGCGCTATTCACAGATGAGTCCTGCACATGGGCTGCAAGTGTTGCATTCTTTGTGTCAGGAATCACAACTTTTCCCGTAGCAGTGTATGCATTTACATGTAAATGCTATAAACATCACACAGTGCATTACGAAAGTATTTAGACCGATTGGACCTTTTCACATTTAGTTACGCTGCACTTAAGGTGTTTTACTGGGATTAGAGGGAATGGACCAACACTAACTAGCGCACAATGGGGAAGTGGAGGGAAGACGATACATACCAGTAGTTCATTTTCTGTCTGCTTCACAGAAATGTGCTGCTGTGCAGCGCTCTGTCACATCAACAGTATGAAATGTGGACAAATTCAAGAGAAATGAATCATTTATCAATGCATTATCTTAAATCCCTGGTTCTGTCCTTTTAATAAATGAAGATAATTTCCATGTATTTTTGTTTCTCAGGGCATCACGTATGACCACGTGGAGATGAACCTGTATCTTAATGGAAAGAACATGCATTGTCCTGCCTCAGGGATCCGGGGCACTGTTTACCCCGTTGTTTATGGTAAGTTGAAGTGCCAAGTCTGTTGTTGAGGGAGACAAACATAAGTATTTCATTGAAGTTCCTCCACCAGGGAGGTGACTTGGTTTGTACAAATGTTTTTGAATATTTTTTGCACAATTGGAAGATTTAGGCCCAACCAAAAAGGAGGAAGTTTAGGATTTTGAATTGCGTTGTTTTTGTTCTAAGCCGGTGAATATGATGTTGTCTTTAAATTGCAGTTACACTTGAATTCCACAAGAGGGCTGTATATGCACAGTTTTTTTTTTTATTTCTTCACTCAATCTCGCTGTTTCAATAAAATCATTTTTATTTAACTATTAGGTAAAATCATGGTTTCTTGGAAAAACTAATTGATTGTGAAGCTGAAACACAATCAGCTTCACAATCAGCAGTGGTTAACTGCTTTGTTTTCACCGCAAACTGAAAATAGTGCTCCAAGACACAATCTCATCGAGGATCCATTAAAATCCTATTTTCAAACATAGTTTGAGAGCATTTATGCTCACATAATCACATTATTGTATTTTGGATGCTTTTGTGATCTTAACCAGTACCCATTAGAAGATTCGCTGTAATTAGTTTCCTATTTGTAAAGCTGTGCTTCAGGCACAGTAGCTCTCAGACAGTAAACAAGGTGATTTTTAAGATGTTTGCTCAACTGTTATCTTCGGGCGTCCCTCCTGCATCCATCACAGCTCAGACTGATTACTGGTTATCTCTCCGTCTAAACTTTGGCATGATTTTGAGCTGGAGGAAAAACGTGACGTCTCCTCAGCACTCTGAAATGTTATTTGCACAAAATGTCAGTCGCTACGCCAAGAGATTTGCAAAGCTGCAGAGCAGTGTAGAAAAGTGTTTAATCCAGCAGATGCTTTTGTTGTTGTTGGAAGGAAAAGCACAGATTTTATGCCAAACAATAATTGCAATACTCACATGTGTTATGTAGTTTAGTGTAATAAAGCATTGTAAAGTGGATCAAATGTTAAAGTATTTTTCTAGTCATATTGACCACTCAAAGCACTTCCCATGTGAGCCACATTCCACCAGTTGATACACCAGTATGCAGCTAACCAGTTGGGGTTAAGTGCTCCCAGGTATGTGGCAGAGGAGGAAGTTAGAATCCAACACAACTTTGTGGTTGGAAGGCGACAGCTCTACCTACCCCTCTCTCCCCCCCTTTGTTTTTTCAAAATTGCATCATAAAAATAAAATTATGCCTTACGAAAAAAAGTATACCCCTTTTCTATATTGTGTCACATTACGACTTCAAGCTGTCTTGTTTTATTGGTATTTTAGGCAGGTCAGAGATTATGTCGTACAGGGATACAATATCTCAAGCCTTGAACGACAGAACCTGCTGGAGGCTGCAAAGACTGGAGCAGAGGTTCACTTTCTAGCAAAACAAGCCTCAACAGACAGCCAGAGCTGCATTGGAAAGGTTTTAGATCAAAGCATATTCTTGTAATAAAACGGACCAGTCAAAGTCCAGACCTGAAACCAAATGGAATGTGTAACTTGAAAACAAATTGTCATAGTTCTTGTTCCATCTCATCTGCTTGATACATTGCAAAGAGGAGTGGTCAAAAAGTTGAATCTCTGGATGTGCAAGGCCAGTAGAGACGCACCCTAGATGACATGTAGCTTTAAATACAATGAAAAATGGTTTTCCTAAGTGTTTCCTCGGTGAGGATGAATACATGTGCATATTTTTGCTTTTCAAAAATATGAAGTAAAAGCCACACATCTTTTCCTTCCCACCTTACAAGTATCCACTATGTTGTGTTGATTTGATGCATAAAATCCCAGTAAAATGAATGTATTTTTGAGGTTTTAAAGTGACAAGATGTTTAAATTATGGGCCATATTCTCCATTTTGTCTTCCGTTTGGGCCATTAAAACTTTTCAAACAGTACAAAATGTGATGATCTGCTCTCAGGATCATATCATCACATCCTCCCCAAGCAACTGAACGTTTAGAATGCAAAGGTTCCAAGCCTTTTACTTAGAAAATGTCTTGTATTCTTTGGTTTGAATGCAATGATTCCAAGTTTTTAAGGAACAAGCAAAATGTCAGAGAATTTTCTCTCAAAAGGTGAACGTGTCCAGTGCCTGACCCTTTGTTTTCCTCGTGTGGTTTCAGTGGACGACAGCGCCATCTTAGACTGCCAGTTTAGCGACTTCTATCACACTCCTCCGCAAGGATATGAGAAGATCCTCTTTGAACAACAGATCTTCTAAACGAGCGCCTTGGCCTCTCTCTGTGTTGCTGCCCTCCTCTAAATCCTACAGCACCATCTGTGACACTACAGTTTGACTTTGATTGGCTATTATTTTGATGTGTAACTTGACTGCATCTCATGTCGTTTGTGTTGATTATCTTGGCTTTTCCTGCTGCTTCGGATTGTTCTTGTGTATTAAAGAAGTGGGGATGTCTGATATTACTCTGCTGTTGTGGGCTGCTGCAGTCTGTGCAGGTAGGAATAAAAATAATCGCCTCGTTTCACTGGTAATCGAGCTACGTAAACAGAACAACTTTCACTTGCTGCTTACTTCCACCATGTGTAGTTACCGAACAAATGTTGCAACAGTGAGATGTTCCCGGTTTCAGGGTCAGAATCCATGTTTTAAATTGCTTTATTCCTATCTTTTTCTGTTTTTAACCTTCTGAAGGATCGACTGACGTCTCAAAATGCATCACATATTTATTTGTATTTATTTTGCTTTCATATCAAAGTGGCATGTCTTTTTTTTTTCTGCTGCATCACAAAACATGTAGATTTAGCTGCAAAAGAAAAAGGATGTTTTAAGAGTTGTTTTAAGAGTAGGGACATCTTCATACCACATTGCCGTTTGAATGTTTGTTGAGAGAGCAACGTTTTAAAAAGACTGACACTAGCAAAGCAGTTCACATTCCAGGTGACGTCCAGCGCTTGGTTGTCTGTTGGTGCTGGAAATCGATTTACATAGACGAGTATATAGTTGGATTACTTTACAAATCACTTTTCTTGATAATCCTTTTCTTTCTCAGTCTGTTTATTCAAAGAGATTATTATGAGAGCTGGTGCTGGTTGTCTCTGATTAGAGATGCATCTACAAATATATCAAGTAGTTCTGTGCAGGCAACGCGTACCAGCTGCTGGTGTGACAGTAAAATATTTCAAATGCTTGTCTTTGTTTGCACTAATAAAGCTGTACAAATCCAAATATTATTGATTCATTGAACTTGTGTTTTTGGAGGCAATATCTTGTGTCCTGTGTTTATTGAAAGGTGGTGTGTAATTTTTACGTGGTGAATTTTTAAGTGACTGATAATTTGATCTATGTATGACAGACTTTTTCAAATAGGAAAATGATTTCCTTTATGCAAACTAACTAAAATAAGAGAGCTGAAATGACCAGAAAACATCTAAAGCTATCGGATAGTTAAAATAAAAGTCAGTCATTATAGACAATTGTGTTCATGCCTGTTGAAATGCCAGGTATTTGCCATGTATAATAAGGTCATGATAAATTAAATGGAACATTTATTCTGCACAATTCAACTAGAAAACAAATTTGAAAAGAAATGTGGAAAAAAAAATGCAATTACCTGATTAGAGAAGTTTACGCACCCTTCATCTGAAACTTTCCTGAAGCACTATTTGATTAAATTTTAACCAACACCAGATCTAGCGACAGCCATCTTTGTAGGATTTACTAAAATGCATATTTTTGCTGCAGCCATCCTTTTTCAGAGAGGTTACAAAGGATCTTATGGACAATTTGAGAAATTAAGGTAATTAAAAATATGAGCCGTTATAAATGCTGGTTGGTTTTGACTCGGAAGCTTCGTGTATGCTGAAGAGCTTAGATTGCTTTGATTTTATTAGCATCATTTTGAGTCCAAGCTTGCATACAAATCAACAAATTAATAATGTGATCAGGGGGACATAAAAGTTTTGAGCTGAACTAGCCAGAGCCCAAAACTAAATATGGCTCAGAAATTTGGGGTCACGAGGATAGACGGCTGCGGACAAGAGAACGTTTCACAATCTGAAGGATTAGCACAACTTTTGCAAGGTAGAGTGAGCAAATATCGCCCAGTCAAAATCAACAATGCTTGACTATTAAACTTAAATCTAATACAAAAATGGTTCAACAAAGTATTAATTTAAGAATTTCTCCACTGCTATTGCACCTCTGTGATTTTTTTTCATTCTAAAATTTTTTTATTTTCTATTAACAAGAAACTTCATGACTTACCTTTGTTTCTGATATGATCAGACAGAGATTTAAAGAGGAGTGTCAACAAATGAGGTGGATTAGCAGTGCTTGCCAACAACTATCATCCAGGATATGTTGCTGTGGCATATTCTCTCTGCTGCCTGGAAATTAGGGTATAAGCATGACTGTCAGTCAGCAACAGAGTCTTCAGTCAGAGGCTTCTTAAGATTCCCTGGAAGACTGACTGCTTCCGGAGATCCATACCTGCCTTCTTCTTTGAAAATACTTGGATGAGATGAGGTACTACATTTAATTTCCCTTCGGGATAACTGAAGTATTTTTGAACTGAACTGAGTTTAATTAAAACTCATGAGTCCGCAGTCTTCATCAGGATAGTGAGGATCAAAACATGGAAATAACGTTTCTATTTCACATTTTCAATTTGTCCTCGGTATGTCATTTTCTTAGCGGTCCTTGTTAGCTGTAAGCCATAGACATTCAAATAAAGAGAATGGCTGAAATTCGTCTCTCAATGCATGTTTAACTTTTTTAAATTAAACTCCTGAAATAAATTAACTTTTCGATTAGATTCTCATTTAGTGAGCTGCACCTGCAGGTTACGTCCACGTATCCGAAGGATTCCCTTTCAAAGTCTGCTCCAGCCTTGCTGGCAGGTGAATTTAGTAGCTCCTGCTTCTGTGAAACAGTGGAAACCAGGGCAGCCCAGCAGGCAGGAGGAACTCCTCCCCTCACTCTGCGATCTGTTACCTCCCCCTCCTGTGGAAGCACCAGCAGCAGCAGCAACAGAGGAGCTGCCGTGCCTTTGACGGAGCAGATACAGTAAGCCGGAGTCAGAGCTACACCCCCCACATAGCCATGGCAGACAACGCCGGCTTGGAAAACCACCGCATCAAGAGCTTTAAAAACAAGGGGCGCGATGTCGAGGTGAGTTCACTCGGGAATACAAGTATTAGTGATCTTTACAGAGTATGTTTCAGCGCAATAAATGACTGTCTGCGGGCCTCGTTAGACAGTCTGGCCCCAACTGAAGCTGCCTGCCTACCAGTCGGCTACCTACCTACCTAGCTAGCTAGCTAATTTCAGCTACCATAAGGAGTTCGCCATCAGATGTCCTACTAAAACACGATACAGATATTTGAACTTGTAAATACGAATGCTATGGCGGTCGACAAATTCACTGAACCTTAGCGAGAACTGTTTTTCAGCAGGAAGCTACGCGGCGGTTGGTCCGCTGTTAGACTTGAGGACAAGCGGTGTAGCTGTCACGTTAGCTTGCTGGTTGGATGGATGGACACCGGGTCACAAGCGAGGCTGGGCCTGCCCGGCTTCACAACCGTGTCGTTTCTGGTGTTTTACAGCCAACTCGCGCTTATTGACTCTAAGAAAAAGACGCCAAGGTCACACCACAACGTTATTGTCTAGGAAATAATATTTTATAGTAATTTACATGACTTGCCCACAGTCACCATACCCACCCCTTCTTGGTAGCTAGCTAACGTCGTGAGGCTGCTAAACCAAGCTAAGCCACCAAACGGTTAGCTGAATGAGAACGATATTTTGACCTTACAGTTTTCCATATAGATGAAAACAACTGCTGGTTTTTAAGGGAGCTTTACCTTTGAGCAAGTAAATGACACAGACGATATTAACTTAAACTAGCAGTGTTGGTGAAAGCCAGTATTGACATATTACATGCTTGAACGATAATGCGCCAAACATGCAGATTACAGAAGTACAGTAAGTGCACTTTGAGCCTCCTATTCTTGAAAACAACGAGCTTTTGGCTTGTATTCTGTTTACAAATTTGCATTAGCAAACGCATAATTTAGCCGGCAAGTCTAAATTTAAATTAGTGACTTTATTCGGTGAATATGCCATAAGCCATCCAGACAAATACAACCTGGGTTTTTAATCTCCTAGACAGGTTTTTCTGTTGAATTGGCCACACTAGGTTTAGATAGTTTGTCACCTGTGCTGGTTCTCAAGGCTCAGTGTCCTTCATATACTAGATGCTTCCCAGCAGTCACTCACCTAATTTAAATAACTAGTTGAGTAGCAGACTTCTGTGGTACAATTTCTAATCAGGTGTGTAGGAGGAGAGACGCTTCTAAAACATGGAGGACAGTAGCACTGACAACCACTGACCGACAAAAAACACTTATTTTTCTAGTCGTTTTTGTTTCAAATGGTCATTACTCAAGGTAAAAATCTAGCCTCCCTAAAGCATACTTCCAAGCACAGATGCTTCCAGTGACATCACATAAGGCCTAAAGCAACTCATCAAGATGCTTTAGAGTATGGGTGCATTTGATTTGTCTCAGAAGTTGAAGCTCAGATCTTGGAATGAACTTGTTCAAACTCGTAGGAAACCAGTGGGATTTGCTAATTACTGTGGAGTTCACTACTACTAGCAATACAAGCTGATAATGTAATTTTTTACATTTTATGTGTTTGACTACAAAGAGAATGTGTTGACAAATTATGATAGTACAGTCCTATGGGAGCCTGTGGTTTGAGATAATATATGTGTGGCGGCCATATTGGATGCTGAACTCTGACTTTCCCAGTTCACACTTTTTTTTGTTGTTGTAATTACGATTTGGAACTTTGCAGTCCATATGTTTAACAAACATCAAGTCCATTACTAGTATTTTTCTTGATTTGCCCCATTTATTCTTTTGTTTTGTATCAAAGTTCTGCTTCAGATGTTTGGAGTTGTATTCTGTATCGCTGCAGAGAAACATTGTAGCCTCATTTGAGAAAACTGAATAGATTTATTTTGTATTATTTGGCAATAATAAAACACATGAAAGTGTACTAGAGTGGAACTTGAGCTCCTCCGGATCTTGTTTCAAAATCTGTCAACAGTGTTTGCTAATGTGACACTAAGCAGAACAGGCTTTTTATTTTCTCTGGTCAGCTTTAAATAAAAAACATTTGTGAGATCCTACAGCTCTTAATTTTTATTCAGCATCCAAATTCTTTATAGTCGGTGTTCATTTTTTTCTTTGGGGAAGAAATACTGCTTGATTATGTCTTTAAACACAAAAATGTGTGAAAGCTTTTTAAATCTGGGATAAAGAATTGCAAATATTTAGATTTATTCTACTTACACATGACATTCAAGCAATTTCTCAGATGGCATATCTCTCAGTCATGGGCTTGCCAAACAAAAACATGCTTGTGCTTGGTCATTCTGGTTTAATGTTAATCCTGAGATAATCCCCAAACAAAGGTATGTCTGAAAATGGTTCTTCAAAATCTACTGTGGTGGCGATTTGAGTTTCACTGTAAAACTTTCCCATAAGACAGCTCAGCTTCCCATGTTGGTGGTTGTTTTGAAAGCAGGAGTCTGGTTGAGAAGCACGTGGCTACCACGATGTAGTCTCTGCCAAGTGCATTCCTGATGCTATTCAAGGCATCTGGGATGTCTGACCCAGGCTTTCTTAGAACCTAAGCATGAAATTGAGTTTTTGAACATGGATGACTCGGGCTACAGCATAGGAAAAGGATTTATTTTGGTCCATCATAGATTTGGTGTCGTCTCAGGCAGCTTTATTGAATTGCAAGAGTAACGCCAAACATACTGTGAAAGCCATGACTTATTTTCCTCAATATATTTAAAATACAGTTCTTGTTGTGAGTTTATTGCAGTACCTTGTACTAGTTGTTGTTAATGTTCAGATTAGACCATTACATGCTCACTGTACAGTAATAATTTCTGATTTGGGTCCATGTACTGGCATTGCCGTTGGTTTGCAGTGGTTGGGAGATGCCTCTCTTATCCCCTGCCTCCTGAGTTTCGACTGGCCCAAATTACGTAAGAGTCTATTTAGGAAGGCAACATGAACCTTTTTAAACAGTCACAAGATCATAGACCATTTCCAACTCCAATGGATGATCTGGAACCCAAGCAGACATACAAATACAGCAATTAGCTGAACCCTTAAACTGTCTTTCATCACTTAGATTGGGTTTCGGTTGATTTACAGATGTCTCACCTTCCACGTTTTCGTCTGACAAGATTCTGTCCCTGAACATTGAAATGTTTTTGTCATCTAATGAGAAGAAAATGGTTTAACTTTTCTTTTTATTATAGCCAATGTACTGTAATACTTTGAAAAATGTGTAAACCTTCCGATGTATATTTACCTTTGCAGTTAATGTTTAATAAAATGGCTCCTAATTCACGATTTTCCTCTATTACAGACTATGAGAAGACATCGAAATGAGGTGACGGTTGAGTTGAGAAAGGTGAGAAACAACATATGCTAAACGCTTCAATTCTATTTTAGACTAATCTGAGAACCAAACAAGACTTCTATCAAAGTGGTTTCAGTTTTTAACCATGACCTGTGATTTAGCCGGCTGTTTCTTGGTTCTGTGAAAGCAGGAAAACCTGCCAAGCCTCAGTGGCAGGGCAGTCCACCAGCGACCCACCGTGTTTGCGTGTTTAAAATTTTTTTAATTTTACAAAGATTTGCATGGGCGGCGCAATTGGTGAGCAGCCCATTGAGCCCAGTTCAATGCATCAACTAGAAACCTAGCTTAATCTGTCTTAATTTCAGTGTATAAAAAAACTTCATTTAAAATAATCAAAAGATGCTGAGCCTGGTGGGGGGGCAAGTAAAGCCTGGTGACCCGCCAGGCATTGAGGTTGTAAACATGGTACTGTGAACATTTTGATTGTCTGCCTCCATTAGCCCTTCTTCAGCTAGTGATTAAATAGCTCCAGTTTTTCAGTGCAAGAGTCGGTGCATACGAAGGTAGAAGATGGTAGATTTTTTTTTTAATGTAGTGTTGCATTTTGATCAAGTGCTTTTCATATAGTCCTATCCCCAGTTTCAAAAATGGCTGACATTCTTTAACACAAGATTAGTGAAGAATTTTGTGGAGTTTTTTTTGTTTTGTTTGGTCTTCATGGAGCTTAGTCTGGGTAGGGTTGGGGTAAAAGTTATCTTATCTTGGGCCAGTTGCATTTCTGAGCCTTAGAAATATGTTTTTACGAGGGGTGTTTTATTTTTGTTTTTTAATTTAACCAGGGAAGCCCCATTGAGATTAAATCTCATTTTCGCAGGAGAATCCTGGCCAAGACTGGCAACAGTACATATTACAAAACGTCAGCAGCAAAAGTTAACACCGTCATAAATAAGCTGCCTTTCAATGCTTTTATAGTTATACTGTCTTTGTTCTCTCGACACTGTCAGGATTTGTTTAGCATAGCCTCTGCATAGGCCAGGGTCATAATTGGAGGAACTTTGGTTGATTTATTGACTTATCAGACGGGATCATTTCCATACATTGTCTACACCTTGTTTTTCCTACTGAGACTAATTAAAATTTAATCTACAACAGTAGAAAAGAGACTAATTACAATTAACAAGATTGTGTGCAAGAAGTTGCACACATTTAGCACTTAAACAAGTAGTGCTATTTTTATTAATCAATACTACATCTAAATGATTACATGATTTGTTTAATGGATCTTTGCGCTGCCAAATCAACAGAAATCTTTTAGAAACATGTGGCACATGTATTTGAAGTATCCATACCCCTACTACCTAAATTTACAAGCGTACTAAGTAGTTGCATTTATATTTTAAGATTTTGGTCCCTCAAAACTTTTGTTTCAATTTTCTATTCCCTTTTTTAGACTCTTCAGGTTTATTGTTTCTAAGAAAAGATTAAAGCAAGAAATGCATTAATACACCAGGCAATCTTATGTGCTTTACTTGACATAAAAAGACAGAAAACAAAGACTTTAACAATGCTTAAAATCTAATTTAATATTTTATGAAAGCATTGGATAAAAGAAATGCATTTTAAAATAAAAAAATAATTGAAAATCACTTCCCAGCATCAATCAAAAACTGAAATTGAATACATATTTAACTACAGATGTAGAGCTTACACTGTTTATGTTCTGTAATGAAGAATACTTCAAGTTAAGCAAAGGACAGCATTCTTTTATTGAGAGCCTAAGCACAAACATGTCGGGGCCAGGAGCGTGTATCCGATTGTAACTCCAAATACAACATCTCAGTCAAAAACTAGAAATGACTAACTTGGAATCTTCTTCCAGCTGTTACTACTTCCTCACCGAACAGTGTTGTATTTAGCATTGGTTTGGTAGCACTTGGCACAAAAGACCAGAAAAATCTAATTTTTTTTTTTTTACTTTCTGACCACCTGGTCATTCATCAGGCCCTATTCAGATTATAATAGGCTGTTTATAATTATCATCACCAGCTGTATTTTTTTTCTGCATCTTAAGTTTTTCTTTTATTAATATAAAGAATAGCTTAATGAACAGACTGAACAAAGGTTTTCTTGCCACTGTGCTTTGGCATTACTGAGGTGTCACACACATGCATGGGGGTGATTTTTCACAGCTGCAGTGTTTCTGGGGTGAGAATTTGTGAGGAAGTCTGTGCTGTTAAAACAAGAAAATCCTAGAGCTGCATCTATACAATTTTAGCTGTTGGGTAATCTTTAGTAATTCCTTGGTTATCAGAGTTGTCACATATATATGTTATGATTGGCTATCTGAAGTTTATTTTAAAGTTTCTTCTTAGGTTTTGAACTATTCAGCATTTAGTCTATTCAGCATTTAGAGCATTTAGACACTAGCCAAACAGGACAAAAAATGTAGTAATAATGTTTTCCATAAAACACGCCAAGTCACCTTGATCCAGAGATTAGCTGTCAGGATGTCTGCTCCAACGTTTCAGGCTTTAATTTATCCTCAAAGTCCCAGTCTGGACAAATATATGGAGAAATAATAACCTAAAATTCAGAGTTTGTGAAGTAATTGCTTACATTGCTCTTTTATGCTAAGCTAACTGTGTTTATAACTGAGCATTTTTGCTCTGGCCAACAGTTTTGGCATCCAGAAATTTATTTCTCAAATTTTCTCCTCACTTTCCTCCCTTTCTTGACTTATCTTAATGTTGTGCGACCACAATGACTGTCCCCAAGAAACATATAACTACTGTGGTATCAAGGCTGATCTATGTGGAGTGCTTGCTCCCAAACAGGATTACATTTCCTAAAAGTATTTAGTTGACTCATTCTCATCTTTTTTTTTTTTTTTTTTCTAGAAAAATATTAAACTTTTAAATAAAGACATCTGATGTCTGGCAGAAATGTGTTCCCACTTAGTTGTCTGGTCAGCATTTAAACATCATTCGAATCCTTTAACCTAACGGTCGAAGAGATTCATGTGTCCAAACCAGCTGTTGCTCAGAGCAACTCAGCCGTCAGGGACACTGGCTGAAGTAACAGTACTGAACGTTTTCTATGTGAAGTACTAAAGCGGTTCTGAGTCTAGCACATTCCTTTTTAGCCGGATCAGAGCAACAAGAAGCACTGCACTAGCTGATTAGTCATCTGTGACGCACGTCAGCATGATGCACAGGAATGTAGGGCAAGGGAATCTCCTCCTACCACTGACTCACATGCCTTGCAGACGCATGCTGTGTGAATATGAGCTTGTCAGAGTTGCAGCGTGTCGGGATTTAGACTCAAGATTCAGTGTCCAGCAAAGATTAATTTGTGCAGGCTTTTTTTTTTTTTTTTTTTTTAAACCTTCTCTTTCAAACTGACCACTTGATGCTGGCTTTCAAGCGAGGCTGCAGTTAAAGTGTTTTATCTGGGTTCCAAAAGATTAGACTGTGTCTTGTGCTTGTTTAAGCATTCATGAATATATTAACACTCCTCGCTGCCCTCCTGTGTTTTTCTCCTTTGGCCAGAATAAACGAGACGAACATTTACTGAAGAAGAGAAATGTCCCACAGGAGGAGAGTCTGGAGGATTCTGATGTGGATTCAGACTTTAAAGGGGTAAGTGTGGGAGTTTGTTGGACTGAGAGACCGGGTTGTTAAGATAACAGGTCACAGGGAGACAAAATAAAACAAACAGCTTTTGTGCATATTTAAATGGTTTTTAAAAAATCTAATGATAAGAAGCCCATGAAGTTCTGGGGGGGAAAAAAAACAAACAACTGATATGTATGCAGTAAAACATTTGCCACCTCAAAATCAGATGCATTGTATAGAGCTGGCCATTATTCAGAAAACAGGGTAATCAGATCTGCTTAAAGGCATTTATGAAGAAATTCTTCCCCAGTGCTCAATGTGGCTGAGGATATTTTCAAAGTCGTGATGATTGTGTGAACTCAGATTATGATGCGAGGATGTTGCGTTCCTCACCACGAAACATCCTGTTTGTTTTGACACAGAAATGTGCTTCACTGGGAGCCTGTCATTCATTGTGATGGTGAAATCATAACTCTGTTTTTGTCTTGTTGGGGGAGAAAAAAAAATTAACTGAATTGAATGGTGCTTCTTAGTTGAAGCTGTGCTGTATTACATGCTTGATGGGCAAAACAACACCAGTGGTCAGGCAGCAGTTAACTCCTACGTATTTCTTAAGATCCAGCTCTGCAGCTTGAGGCGGCAGCCTGTGTGTGTGCTCGCACGTGTGCGCTCGCGTGTGTGCGTGCGTGTGTGTGTGAGACTAGAGAAACCTACCATATCTTGACACACACTTTATCTGTGAAGACCCAGGCAAGAAACGCACGAGAGGAGTTTAGTTCTAGAGATTGTATCTTTTGTTTAAAATTCAGCACATGTAAAAACGACTGGAAAAAGACTAATTCTGTTTAATCACAATGTTCTGATGTATAAATATAATTTATACCAAAAAAATAAAATCAAATTTGAATAAATTATGTCTTCCAGTCTTACCAGTTTGTTTCAAATGCAGTGAACATCAGTTGTGTTGATGTAAGATTTCAAGCACGCTGGGTTTGGGCATGTTGGCCTCAACACCTTTATTTAAAAGCGACCAACGCTATTGCACAACAATATTCAAAACTAGTTGATAACTAAAGACTGATCAAATAAAAATAACATTAGTGATGGACAGAAACTGCTTTGGCAGATGGTTGAAATATTCAAGTCTTCTGTATTTTTAATATTATCTCACCTGCGCTCATCTTGCAGTGATGGCACCTGCATACATTTTCACATATGATTGGCTCATTTAAAAATGTACTATCATTATTACTATGGAAATTGCACAGACTTTACCCCAATTATTTATAATTATTATTTCTTATGTTACTATGTGGAGCTTTTGTTGTTGCTGGGTCAACAAAAATCTCTTTATACGTAATCAAATGATACTGAAGTCTTATCTACTCCTATACATTTCCATGAGAGTGAGGTCCTTTAGGCTACTTTTGTAGCTTTTATTTGTTTTTATTTTTTATTATTACCCTTTTGCAAAAACAAAACAAAAAAAAAAACCTGTGGTCTAAAGTACCAGAGATTAGTGTAAAGAAATGAATAAGTATTTAACATAGCCTTAAAATTGTATATCTTGAGAAAAAAAACATACTAATGTACAAATGCAGTTTATTGTGGATTAAAAAAAAAAATCAAATTTGTTTAGAGATTGTACTTTTTTAAGTTGTTTTTGCTCTTCAAATGAACAGAGACCAGTTTAAATTCTGCATACGAGACAGAAATAGTAAAACATTATCCATTTTGTAATATTTTAGTAGAATTGCACAATATTTCACAACTATATCCTCACAGTATATACGCCCAGTATCAAGATGTCAGATTTTGTAAAACCAGTAATTTATTCAGCCTGTTGGAGAGTCTTTCAGTGGTCAAAAGTGTGGATCTATTGCAACTGATGGTGTCAACACATATATAGTAATATGGACTAGATTTTTAATAACCCTATTCTTCTTGTTTTGCAGCAAAATGTTACACTTGATGCAATCTTACAGGTAGGAATTAAATTTATCCTATGATTGTTAAATCTGTCCTAAATATTCTGCATGTTGCACATTGATTCTGTATTATCATGTAATCCTGTTTCTCTTTTTAAACACAGAACGCAACCAGTGACAATGCTGTTATACAGCTCAGTGCAGTGCAAGCAGCCAGGTAAGTTGCTCTAAAACCAAAGCGTGTATGTTAAAATGACTCGGGTTTTCATTGATAATAATAATCCTGATGTTTTGTTTTGTCAGAAAACTTCTCTCCAGTGACAGAAACCCTCCTATTGATGACTTGATAAAGTCTGGGATCCTGCCCATCTTAGTCAAATGCCTGGAAAGGGATGACAAGTAAGTCTGTTCAGGTATCTTTTATGCAACACACCATTTATTTGCCCTTTTCTGAAAAAAAAAGGCATATTTCTGTATCATTTTCAAAATCTGATGCTACTGTAGCAGGTTTTTGTTGCAACAGAAGCTTGGTGTGCACTGCACTTGTTGTTCCCCACTGTGACCACACGTGAGAGTGTGTGTGGAGGCATGCAGGGCAGCTGGCTGGCTCTCTCAGCTCAGGCCAAGCCAAATATATCGACATTCCTGTCTCTAAGAGTTCCCCAATTCCCAGGACCTTGTGCTCACTCAGGGGACAGATTGAATAGCTTGTTTGTAAGATCCTTAAGGAAGAAGAGGTATAGAAGTTTACAGTGGAATCAAACGATAGCTAGACTGTGAAACATATTTATAAAGCATTAATACTCTGGAAAAGAATATATAGTTTTAACTGTTATGAGAAGAACACACGCTTATGTGACATCTATAACCACTTAAAGAAAACAATAGAAGTCATTTGAAGCTCTTTAAACTGGGTCTCTGAATTCTCACCGCTAGCTAACAGGAGGCTCGTCACGCCAAAGCGATGTTGTTTATTTGATATCTGTTCTGAGGAGGAGTAAATCAAACCCCTCGGAGATTCCAGATAATTATTGGAGCCAGTTAGATATTTATTGTGGCAGATGGATTAATCACTTGACCACAATATGTTGATTTATTTTCTTGTGTTGCATCAGTTTTTCTGGAAAACAATTCATTATAGTGCTCTAGCATAAACTCAGCTGTATTCTGCTAAAGAGTCTGAACTCTAAATCTGTTTATAGCCAATTATTTGCATTTAATATTTTACGAACGAGGCAAATGTCGATTATAAATGGGGTCGGCTGATTTTTTGCTTATTATTAACTGATTTAAATGTGCTCTTAATCCCACAGTCCTTCACTTCAGTTCGAGGCAGCCTGGGCTCTGACCAACATCGCCTCTGGGACGTCAGCACAGACTCAGGCTGTGGTTAAATCAAGTATGTTGACCCGGCATTCTGTCTTCCCCGGTGTTACCCTGTCAGTCTGTGTTTATGTACTGTCTGCAGTCTGAGGAGCTAGCATTTTTGTATTTTTTTTATTTTTTTATTTTTTTTTAGTTTAGAAAATTGGTCGCGTTTCAAAATGTACAAATTGACTCGCCAGTGGGACAGAGAAGGTGAATCCGACTGAAGCTTTCCCTTGAAGTTAGAAAATGCACTTTCGGAATACATGCAAAGTGTGATAATGATGGTGAATGTCATGATGACTGTGTGACTCATTAGGTCCTCTGTTTCTGCATATTTTCACTGAAAATACTGCATCTGCCTACAGCTGACGGAGCAACTTTGTCAGAGGATCTTAATGTTTAGGCCTGTCACAATAACATTTTACTGGAAGAATCGTCCCGGAAATTATTGCGATAAACTGATAATATTCTTGTTTTGAGATTATTTTGAAGTAATATATGAATTTTGAAGTAATGGTTCAAGTTCATCCTTTCACAGACCGATAAACTTTAATTTTGTAACAAACACTTCACAGTGGAACTAAACGTATTTCAAATATCCAAAATAAAACACAACAACCTCAAACTATAAATATAACGGAAATGAAAACCACACACAACCGAAACGTAAATAAAGTGGATTATTGCGTTTAATCATCCAAATTTATAAAGCTCATTTTAATTTATTATGTGATAAACTGCTTATTGCAGTAAACAAGCATCAACAAATACATTGAAAGTACAAAGATGATGATTGCTTAGTGCTTTATTACCTCTTTATTACCGCAGTCCAAGAACTTCTTGTCTTATTCATATTGTTTAGAATCAAATTGTAATGACAATAAATTTCCCAACATGCAATACAATCCGATGCTTCATGTCTGGACTGGATGTGTGAGATTGTCACATCCAACAAGAAGAGAGTAATGTTATTTATGATGTGAATTTTTTTTTTTTGAACAGATTAAGTGTGGAAAAAAATATTGGTCAGATTTTGATTTAATCCCACATTATTTATTCAAGCTTATTCCAAAAATAAAACTGAAATTTCCAAAATTCAGATATTTTTTTTTGTTTATGCAAATGAACCAAGTAGAGCGTTTTTAATTTAAATGGTGCTTATTGGGTGTTGCAGACATGCAAGATAATTTGAAAGTGTTTTGTCTGTGCCAAAGTTTACAAGGCAGAGACAAACACTCAGGCCTTGACCCAGAGGAGGAGTGTGTGTGCGTTTACCTCAAGCGTTGCTTTTATCATTAAGAACACGGCCAGTAAATTATTTATGAAGGTTGTTTTGTTGTCGCCTCCGCTTCAGTTTTCATGGGATGTTTGGAGCCCCGAGTTTCCACAGTAGATTTATATTTATTTTGGCTTCAAGTGTTCTGGGAAACGAGCTTTTCTGTGGAATTGCACAAGCCGCCACCTCGGGCAGAATTTTGATTTGTTGATGTTTGCATATCTAGACGCAGTGCCCTTGTTCCTGCGGCTGCTACACTCTCCTCACCAGAACGTCTGTGAACAGGCCGTATGGGCTTTAGGAAACATCATAGGTGAGTGTTGACTCACTGACACAAGTGTCCATGAGCAAAGCAACAGCCCGAGCTGAGATGTTCATCACTTCCTGCTCAGGCGACGGTCCACAGTGCAGGGATTATGTCATCTCCCTGGGCGTAGTGAAGCCTCTGCTTTCCTTCATCAACCCATCTATCCCCATCACCTTCCTCCGCAATGTCACCTGGGTCATCGTTAACCTCTGCCGCAACAAGGATCCGCCTCCGCCCATGGAGACGGTGCAAGAGGTGGGTGTGTCCGGAGAGCAATTTGTCCATTAGTGCGCTTAACTTTTCCAGGGAATTTTCTGTTCTCGTAATTACTACAGAAGGAGGATGGAGTATAAAACTGTGATTATTCAAGTTTGGTACCTTTTTTTTCCCCTTCCTTTTATTACTGTGTTTTTGTTGTACACTGATGGTAAAAAAATAAAAAATAAAATAAAAAAAAACAGCTGGAAATGAACTATGGATTTCCACAGCAAGATTTCACTTTTACCATTTGTAAAAAACGCGTTAAAAAACCAGCTATACTTCAGCTTTTGTGTTTTGATTGATGACATCACAAGTGGTACAAGGATGACAGTGATCAGCTGGCATTAGGAAATTGATGTAAAAAAAAAAAAAGAAATACAGAAAATCAACAAGAGAAAAACAAACGGATGCACTTACGAGCTGCTATCTGTTGCCTTATGTGATGTCATCAGAGGGAGGCGCACATGGAAGCTTGTTGTAGGAGCGTAGATTTACTTTTGGTTTAAAAATGGAAAGGAGAAAAAAAATGTAGCAATATCAGATTTTCTGGTAAAAAAGAAATCCCAGATACAGTTTTCCATAAACTTGTATCACTGTGCTGCATATTTTCATGCAGATTAGTTTGCTGACCTGCCAACCTCATGCTAGCACGGTCTCCCAGTTCTGTTGACGTTTTTTAGTTCGGTACCATGCACAGCTGTTTATGTCCCAAATCTAACTTTTCCTTTTCCTTTTCACAGATTTTGCCTGCTCTCTGTGTGCTAATATATCACACTGATATAAATGTAAGCATTGAACTGAATAAAATGTATTTTTTTTTTTTTTTATCCATGCCAGTTTTACCTTTGAAATTTTGCAATCATCATTCACCTCATTGTGTTTAGATACTCGTAGACACAGTGTGGGCTCTGTCCTATCTGACGGACGGAGGAAACGAACAGATCCAGATGGTCATTGATTCTGGAGTTGTTCCATTTCTTGTGCCTCTCCTCAGCCATCAGGAGGTGAAAGTTCAGGTAAGACATTGTTCTGCCGAGCTGAATGTTGTTTGTCTCTATAATTAAGTGAATTGTTTTTGCTCTTTCGTCTTCAAACTCCAGACTGCAGCTCTGAGGGCAGTTGGAAACATTGTGACAGGAACAGACGAGCAGACCCAGGTGGTTCTCAACTGCGATGTTCTCTCACATTTCCCCAATCTGCTCACCCATCCTAAAGAAAAGATTAACAAGGTATCGCAGACTAAATGGCGTTTTTTGTTCTGTTAAAAATGTCCGTAAACTTATATGAATTTATAAATTCACACTATCACACTATCGTCGTGATAGTGTGAAAATATACTAATCAAAACCCAGCGTTGGCGTTTAATGGGAGTAATGTAGCCATTTAAAGTCTGATAATAATGTAAAGGATGAATGGAGTTGGTTTGAAGAGTGGTTGTTGTTGAAAACGTTTTTTTGGGGGGATAGTTTTGACCATTTGTGATTGGTTTGTTTACAGGAAGCTGTCTGGTTCTTGTCCAACATCACAGCTGGGAACCAGCAGCAGGTCCAGGCTGTTATCGAGGCCGGGCTAATTCCTATGATCATCCACCAACTGGCCAAGGTTTGTGCTCGACGTTTAAGCTTTACGTTCATTCTCATGGTTGCAACAAATCCAGTTTGGAAAAGTATATTTCTTCAGTGCTAATCTGATGTTTTTGTTTTTATTTATTAATTTTAGAAACACGCTCTTAGAATGAAATTACCACCAAGACTTAATGTCTGCCCTGACAGTATGCTGTGGTAGGACTTTTTGCTAACAGACTGGCTCTCCGCAGGGCGACTTTGGCACTCAGAAGGAAGCAGCATGGGCCATCAGCAACCTCACCATCAGTGGGAGGAAAGACCAGGTGAGTCTGACTTTCTTTCTTTATTCACTTTCCTTACATTTAAGTTGCTTTAATTTGTGAATTCACCTGTTAAGGTATTGACCTTAGTAGTAAATATTCACCAGAACATAAAGAAGTCTCATTTGACGGATGCATCTTGGCAACATTTTGTTCTTTAAATATCACTGTGAATTGAGTAAGGTTGTTTTCCAGACTTGTAACTGTGTACCTGTGTTGCAATAAAGTATGAATGTGGTGTGTATGTATGGGTTTGTGTAGGTGGAGTTCTTAGTGGAGCAGAATGTCATCCCTCCCTTCTGTAACCTGCTGTCAGTGAAGGACTCTCAGGTGGTGCAGGTTGTCCTGGACGGCCTCAAGAACATCCTCATCATGGCTGGAGACGAAGCCAGCACCATTGCTGAAATCATAGAGGAGTGTGGAGGTCTGTGTTCACTCACTTCGTTTTGGTTAACATTAGGAATGGCCCAGCTGGGACAGAGATGTGAAGAATAGGCGTCCTTAGCTAATTGTAAAATAATAAATGTGGATTTCCACTGGAGGATTTCCACTAAATGCAAAGTATTTTTTAAAATAAGGTTTGATTTTTGGATTGAGATCATAAGAAGCACAATGATGATGTGACCAGAGCATGTTGGAAAATCTTATGAACAGAATTCAAATGTATTCTTGTGAAGGAGAAATTTGTAAAACATGAACAGGGGGAAAAAAACAAGAAAAATGCAGATAGATGTCATTGAGCTCTGCTGCCTTCATGCCTTTTGTGATGTCATCAGAGGTATGCAGGTTGTAACTTGTTTTACATTTTATTTTTAACAACAAAATGGCTAAACTTACAGAAAACTAAACATGACATATTAGTTCGTAAAACTATATATATATAATATGTTTTTCTTTCACATAGGCCTGTCATGACTATAAACTGTCCTAAAAACTATTGAAATAAATAATCATATTGTTGTATTGAGACCATTTTCAAGTAATGTATTGATAATCACATCATAATGAAAGTACATCCTCTCAAAGATCAATAAACTATAATATTTCTAAAGAACACTGAAGACTGGAACAGGAATATATTTTAAATATCCACAATAAAATGAAACAAACCGACCAACAACGATAAATAAAAACCAAACCATAAACATAATGGATCATGAAGTCTGTAAACAAAATTGCCCTTCACTTAATAATTATTCGGACCAAAAAGGAAATGGAAGAAACACTGGCCAGTTAGGACTTCTGTGATTATTGACCACATTTTAACTTATCATGTGATTAATTGACTTATTGCTTTTTGCAACAGGCTTAATTCCCTGTATTGCAGTACAAGATTTATTTGGTATTTTCTCCCAACAAGATTTTTTGTTGTACTGAATTATATTTATGACTGTTAACAACAAGGCTTTCATAAACTCGCATCTTTCTCCTGCTGGCTGTTGTCATGGAGCTAAGCTTGCTGAACTGCTATGATAACAGCTCAGTTCTGACTCTGGTCTTTGCCTTGGATGTCATTAAAATTTAATGATGAGCAGATCACCTGAATAAGCAAGCTGCTGTTGAAGTTTACGGCCTATTACTGTAAACTTAATTCCACAAATACTTTGCAATAGCCACCAAATGACATAAGGAAAGCACAAATTAGTTGGATCGATTAAAGAATGCAGTTCCAGCTCTTCATGTGAAAATAAACGCCGACTTTACAAAAAAATCAGCTTTTTTTTTTTTTTTTTACATCTAAAGCATCCGGCCTCTATTAGTTTCCTATCTGTGCTTAGAATTGATTGTAATTGACTTTTCAGTGTGTGAAAGCGAACTCTACGAGACGTCTTCAGTTTTGCTAACTGAATAAATGTTTTTGCTTGGCCTGCTGTTGAAATGTTCCTGTCCTCCTTTTTAAGGTTTGGAGAAAATAGAAAACTTGCAGCAACA
Organism: Poecilia latipinna; assembly: GCF_001443285.1. Lineage (NCBI taxonomy): Eukaryota > Metazoa > Chordata > Actinopteri > Cyprinodontiformes > Poeciliidae > Poecilia > Poecilia latipinna. The sequence goes on along the minus strand of NW_015114358.1, from coordinate 83,866 downwards.
TGAGAATGAAGATATCTACAAATTAGCCTTTGAGATCATTGATCAGTACTTTTCAGGAGATGATGTAAGTTCTCAATCACCAATTTGCCTCTATATTTTATTTTTTTGTTTTTCTCCTCTTTGCGTTGGCTCTAAAATCAGTTTTGACGACATCTGTTGTTTTCAGATTGATGAGGACCCCAGCTTGATCCCTGAAACCACTCAAGGAGGAACCTTCAACTTTGACCCAGCATCCAACATGCAAACAAAGGAGTTCAATTTCTAAAAAGCCAGGATGTTTGGTTCCACTAGTTGCAGGGGCGTCCTGTAATTACCGCAGACATTCATCCATCTCTCCCAACAATCTGGCAAACCCGGTACAGAGGGATTTTAAAACACCATGCTCGCCACTAAAGGATTTAAATCACAGCCACTTCTGCACTGTGGGGAGCTTTTTCTTTGTCTTGTTTTTTTTTTTTAAGTTCCTTCTAGTGCAACTCTTCATACTAGTTGTTCAGCTGGCAACCTGCATGAGGAGAACCGTCAGTGCTGCCAGTGCTTCTATCACTCAAAGGTAAAACCAGGAGGAGGAAAAAAAAAAGCCTTCTTGGCAAGATCCAAATTGCCAAATGTCAAGTCTTCACGACAGAAACACAAGCACATTTTCAGACCGCGCGTGCACACACACTCTCACATTTATATATAAATGTATAGAAATACATATATGTATACACACTTTCTGACACTTAGGAGTTGTGTGCATACTTCTGTTTAGAAGCCGTCATATCAAATCTGGGGAAGAAATACTGCTGTTGGTTTGTGGTTTTATTTTTGTGCTTTCCCTCCCCTGGATCGTCCTCCGCTGTAACTTCACCCCCGCACACACACACACGCACAGAAACACAATTGTACACCTGAACACACTTGGTCACAATATTTCCTGATGAACAGGCACACCCCTCTGTCACCTATTTTAAAGAGATAATCTCCGAGCTAAGCCATGATTTCCACGGACCCCCTCCCCTCCGCCCTCCCAGGAGGTGGAGGTGTGAAAGGGCTCAAAGGTAAAAACAATAGAGGAATCCGTGGCAAACTGACTGACGGGACTTCTGTCTCGATTTTTAATTTTTTTTTTTTTTTTTTTTTGGTGTGACCTCTGTCAAAATATTACTCTTTTAAAGGAATTCATCAAATGTGAAGAAAATGCCATATTTTATTTTTTTCCTCAACACAAACGGGGAGACCTGCTAACGTCCCTCTACAGATTCAGAAGAGCAGCAACTTTTTTTTTTTTTTTTTTTGGGTCGTCAAAATATGTAACTTTCGGTCACCAGGCGGACGATGAAGGCACAGAGACTTACAAAAGGGGGAACGCATCAGCCGTACCATTCACCCCCCGCCCTGCGAACTGTTTTCCTCTGGATTCCCCTGTAATGTGAAAACTCAGATATGGGGGTGGGGTTTAAAAAAACAACAACAAAAAAACCCTTCAAACTGAAATCAAACCATAAGGTTATTTTTAGCTTTTTTTTTCTTTTTAAAGAAATTCTCAATTTGAACGAATATTGATTTCACATTTCAGGCTGGTCTGGTATAATCTGTGGAATATTTTTATTTTATTTTTTATTAGTTTTATTTTTCTCCAGTCTTATGCACACAATTGAGGCACAGTGACGTCTGCCTGCAGAAAGGGACCTATGGTCATTGAAGACTAGCCTCATACAGAGTGCAGGTCCTGATCTTTATAGTACTTAACTACTTTTTGATTAAGAGGTCACATGTCATCACTCGATTTGAATAATTGTAAAAAAAAAAAAAAAAAAAACAAAAGCAAAAAAAAAAAGCAAATGTGATGTGTATCTCTCCTTACCGTCTAACAAATATATGAATATATTTACATAAAGCCTGTACAAAGCTGCTGCAGCTGACGGTCATTGGATGGTTGATAACTTTCCCACATGGCTGGGGGGGTTTTTTTTTTTTTTCTTTTCTTCTTTTTTTTTTGGAAGCAATATTTTATTTTATTTTTTGACTTGCAAATGTATTGTGATTACATGCTGATAAATTTGAGTAGGCTGTTGTTTTTTGGTTTGTTTTGTTTTCACTGCTTATCGCGGTGACGGCTGTTTTGAAAATGTACCGTCCCACGTTCCAGTTGGTCTTTTAGATCCGGGGCCGAGGCGACTAAATTCAAGTCGGACCCCGAACCCCCCCTGGTCTTGTAGATGAATCCGCTGGTTTGGCTGCTAACTTTTCAGATTATTGGGGTGGGTGTTCAGAGCAGCGACTGGATCACAGTGAGGGGCTTTAAATATCTGGTAGGGCTGTTAAAAGCAGCCAGGAGTTTTTTTTTTTTTTTTTTTTTTTGGGATTAGCTAATATTACTGAACAAAACTATAGAGAGGGTGTACAGTCATGAACTAGCAGACTAGACCGAGCCACTTTAAAGATTTACAATTTTGTTGTCTTGCATCCAAATTGGATGCAAGCTTATGTTTGCAAGATTTTTACTTGCTAATAAAAAGCTGTTTTAAGTGAAATAATAGGAGGAAAAAGAAGCAACAGACAGCGTTTTGGCCTCTGATTGTTTGTATCTTTTTATAAATTTTAGATTGAATTCTTCTCTTTAAGGTGGCTCATTGATGCTTTCAACTCTTGTGCATATTAAAGACAATAATGAGTTGAGAAATCATTGTGCCTTTTGTTTTTTGTTTTTTTATTTCAACTGCGCATAGATTTTTCTGAACAAATGGAGCAACTGGAGAATCTTCACACAGGGGTAAATATGTCGTCTCCCTACTGTTGGAGTTTGCCATGAGGAATGGTCAGTGCTGCTCTCTGCTATCAAAAACAACTGTTTCTTTCATACCTTCTACCCACTGAACAATGTACAACACCATTCCTTCCTCCCCGACTCCACAAACATCACCGGTTTGCCATAATTTCAGTCAACAGCCCGTGGTTTCCTTTCCTATTTCACCCTCAGGACATCGTCTGTGTTTCTGATTCTAACCAAAATAAACTTGCTGTTTAGCCGTTTGTTCCTTGTAGCTTCCAAGTGTTTGTTTCACATGTCCAGGAGATTTTCTTGGGTTGGCTAAAATGCGAGAAGTTTTCCCGCAGAGGGGGTCTCCAACCGTTGGAGATAAAGACCAAGAAGGCAATCATTAACTTAGCCTTAGACTTTGAATAGAGGTTTCCCGTGGAGTCGGTCCAAACAACGTGATGTATAAGATAACCAGCTTCAAAAAAATGGGCCATTGATCCTGCCTGACCTATATTCACATGTTAAATATCGAAAACAACGGGGCTTTTATCATATATGCATATTTTCGCATTAAAACTCAATGTTTTATAGACCAACATTAACTCCTACATTCCTACACAGTGGGAAGCACAGACTAGGTTTTAACAATTTCCAGGTCTAGATGAGTGCAAAAAAGAAAGGCGGCATGGAAAAAAAGAACTGTTTTAAAATTTCATTCAATAACCCATTGTCTAAAAGAAAAAAAATGAATTCCTTATTTCATATAGAACTGTATTTTATTTATGTATTTATTTTTGCCACTCAATGATTTCACTTGATATAAAAAAAAAAAAAATCCAATAATTCTTTTAGCCAATTTTATAGTTTGTAAGTCTAACCACTTTTTCAATAAATGAGTGAAAACAAGAGAAAATGGATTTGGAGCCCTACTTAAGTAAGGAAGGAAGCAGAAGAATCAGCTGGCGGGGAAAAATTGTGGCATTTACCCTTGGATCAAAGTTTTAGGCTGGACTTTGTGGGTTTTAAATTTGTCTGTTGTAGGTATTGACCAAATCACTAAATCTCCTAATCGTACTTTTTTTTTTTTCGGTTTGTAAAAGTTTATTGTAGGACAATTCAGTCCAGATTTGATAGCTTTAAGAGTCGTAGTTTTAAGTTTACTTAACTGGCTAAAAAATGAAATTAAACTAATGCCCTTTACCAAACATCTGGATCGGAAACCAAGCTTCACATCATGTTCTTTCATGATTAATAAAGAAAATTAAGTCTGGGGAAAGTATGGTGTTTTAACAGGGGAAATGCAGTATTTCTACCCCAAAAAAATCTGAAAAGTGCGGTGTGCGTTTCTACTCTACCATTTTAAGCGAATGTCTTTTGAAACCACCTTTCAGTGCAATTACAGCTGAAAGTTTGTCTCCCAACTTTACACTTTTCTAAAATACCTCAAGTCAGATGAAAAGAAAAACATCAGTTTTCGGTCCATGCCACAAACTTGTTAATGTCTTTTTTTTTTTTTAATACAAGCTTTTCATTGAGTATCTTTACAGTCAATATTCGAGTGGAAGGCCCAGTGTTGAGTCCTTTGCTTCCACTAACGTGTTTCTAATATTAACCAGTGTTTAGTTTTATCTTCATCGTTCCATTTGCGCCCCAGCATTTCCACAGCTTAATGCTGCCACTACCACATTTCACAGTGGTAACATTTTCAAAGCTGTGAGTATAAAACCTAACTGGCTTTTCACAGCTGTACTGTTGTGCTGTCTGAAGTCTTCTGTATGGCAATTATGACTTCTGTTGACAGTTGATAGAACTGGATTTTTGTTAGGGGACTCGATGGTATCCACAAATTCAGAAATGTAAATGACCGAGTTCTGTCGGAAGACAATTTTATCGCGTTCTAGACATGCACAAGGGAATTTGGAAGTGGGGAAATTCTTTCCTAAAGCAGAACGTTTGACTCATACTGGATTCATTCTCAAGGCGAGCATTACATTGTTGAACTATAATTAGGGAAAAGTGACTCCATAAATAAATAATAGAGATGAAAAGTCCTTTTATGCTCTGTTGAGAAGCTGCAGAGTGTCACAGACATTTGTAGCTTGGCAACTGCTCAGCTGATGACATCAGTCAGCGCCAGCAGGTCATGCTGCCGGTTTCTCTCTGGTGACAACATGGAGACGGACTCTTGATCTGTTTAGCTGTTGTGCACAGAGAGGCCATCTAATTCCTCCTCTGCTTCTCTGTTACTGTTCTGTCTGCAGCAGTATCCGACATTAGAGTTTGTCATGTCTGAAAGAAGCATCTGCAGTCATCCTTCAGACTAATCTTTACGTTGAATTTTTTTTCCCCAATTCATGTTCTAAACATGTTGACATTCAGTATTTTATAAGAACTGCATATATTGTTGAGAGACAAAGTGTCGTCATGCAATACATCAATAAGGCAAATGTATATCTGTAATCACTTCCACAAAATTGGAAATGCATATATTTCTTTAATAAATTTGATAATTAAAATTTTCAGATACTTTATTACATAATTAAAATAACTAAATGTTAAAATAATTCATTAAATTCTGTATTATTTGTGTTAAAGCATTTATAATTATGTTTGACATTACATTTGTATCACAGCAAGTCTTAAATTTACTTTCTCTTTTTATTCCAATTTTATTTTTGATGAATATTTTATTCAGATTACTCAGATTAAATAAATATTTATTTTAAAAACACACACTTTAGACAAAGTGTTAAGTAGGGAATTTGACATTTTCAGTGTCTATTGAAGCTTTTATGCTTTATATATGAATATAATACAACATATTTAATATTTACGATATCAATCATGACATATATTGATAATAGTTTTAATTACACTTTTAATAAGATGACATAAATAGATGCTTGGCAAATAAAAATACTCTTTAATGCATTTTATTTGAGATATCTGTTACACATTCTAGATATTTACTCTCTATTGATGACCTGTATAAATATTTTTGTTTTCTGAGAGGATATCCCTTAATAAAAATGTCCTGATACTATTATAGATTTTGTTCATATAAAATATAAATTATAGTGCCATTTTGGTGTTCTTACAGGTCCCTTCTGTAAAAATCTCGAGCGAGTTTTCATGCTGCTGTTCTACTTACCGGAAGCCGAACTCGATTGTTTTGGTCTCGTGGTCACGTGACGTGTTCTGCTCGCGCCACTTCCCCAAACAAACGCCAGTTGGAGCAGTAGTTGTTTCTGTTCCAGCAGAGAACGTAAAACCTACAGAGGTGCCGACATCTCCGCACGCCATGCCGAAGCTGTCAGACGGAATATCTTCCTCTTAGAAAGACTCAACACTCAGGTGAGCGAATTATATCCTTTCTTTACGCTCAATGTTCTTCCTGCTATCCGGTTTCTCTCTCTCTCTCTCTCTCTCTCTCTCTCTCTCTCTCTCTCTATTTGCAGTGCGACCTAGATTAGAACGGATTTTTCCAATCAGACGAGTCCAGCAGCAGCTCCTCTAGAGTTTTTTTGCTGACCGGTGTTTTGCTTGAATAATGTGTTTGTAACAAAGGCAAACATTAACAGGCAGCTATCGGCTTCCAGCTTGCTGTCCCTGCCAGCGTTTAGCGTTTAGCTTCTGCTGTTTGCTCATCACAAACACACGCGCAGGTCAGCCCGAGTCCCGTTTTTACCATTTACACAACAGAGCGTTGATGTCTGCAACTCCAACTCATATTTAGTCCACAGTTCACACAAACCCGTTATCTGCTGAGGATTATAATTTGTTTCGTAAACAAATGCTTTAGCAAAGCTGTCGCGGAAGGAGAATGTGGGGGTCGGGGGAGAAATTAAAGGGACAAGCTAGATTTTTTTGTAAAATACTTTAACTCCACTGCCACACCCCCAAAATACTTAAGATATAGTTTCCATTGTAGAACAGCATGTATTGGTAGTTGCTTTAATTTTGACAGTACCGTAGGTTTACTGTTCAGTAGAGATGCACCAATCCTTTGGCCAATGATTAAAAAGTCACATTTTTTCTTAACACAAACAATTTTAATTACATTTTCCGTTAATGAAATATATCACAATATAACAGTTTCATTGAATGGATAGTCTTACTTTGTTCTTTTTTCTTCAGATGTTTGTATCAAATAGAGCTTTTATATTTAAAGTGGAATAGAAAAGGATTTACAGCAAGCAAGAAAAAGGTAAAGTTCACATTCATGACCTAATAAAGTAAAACAATAAAAAATATTTGCATACAGTTTTAGTTTCATTAACACAATCGACATAATTTACAGATTAATGGTTGATGCATGTCTTATGAAAATTAATTTGTGCAAATTAGCTTAAACACATTAAGCTGCTATTAAGAAGATGTTTTGTTGCACATTTGATCTATTAATGTTTTTATATCTTCCATTTATTTTTCAATGAACTGAACACTGAAGTTTGAAGGTAATAAATTTGTCTAATTACTAAAGCGATATTCGACAATCCTTCCAGGTGCAAAAAAAACTCTTCTTCCATATCAGATCCGGCTTGTTTCCCATCTTGTCATTTAAGTGAGTTTGGAGCTGAAACATTCTTGTTAAAGATTAAAAGTTAAAGCAGGAGGATTTTTACTCCCTTTAAATCATTGCCTTATCTCTGAGTTATTATGAAACATTGTGATGCGGCCTATGTCTAATCTCTATCGTGTGTGTGTGTGTGTGTGTGTTCGGCTTTAACTCGCATTAGATCAGAATGTGAAAACTGATCCAGATTCCTGAATATTTTTGTGATTGTCTAAGTGTGTTGACAAAGGGGAAAATTATTTCTGATGTCTAAATGAATGCACCCTCATCCACTCAAAACAGTGACAGCAGCTGGGGGCGAACCGGCCAAAGCGAGCACATCATGGTGGATGTAACCAAATGGCCCATTTTCAGCCTTATGGCACCGGAGGAACTCCCATCAATAAGGAAGGCCTGCGTGTTTGGCTCGTCTGCTAACGAGGCCATCTACATCACCAATGACGATGAGGTGAGAGGTCACAGGAAACACATTTTTTTGGTTTGAGTTCGTTACGCAAGGGGTGATGTATTGTGTTTTAGGACGTTATCTAGAACATAACTTTTCATATCTACTGATTTTATTTTATTTTTTTTGCACAGGATCTCATTTAATATTATTTTTTAATCACTATTTTCTGCTTGTTTTACTGAGTTTTCTATGTAATCTATTGCTGTTACAAACAATCTGTTTAACCTTTGACAATAGCAAATATGATTATTTTTTACCAAGAGAATGACCAGAGACCAAAACTTTATATATTTTACAACTTATAAACTTATAAGTTATATATATATACTTTTTTTTTTTTGCCTGCATCTCCACTCATAAGTTTACACCCATCATGGACTTTGGTGTCACATGGGATTTGGATCTATGTAAATCTTGCTAAGGAACCTTAAACCGCATAGTGTGGGGGGTGTAGGCATACTTTCGATCCTGCATGGATTAGAGAAAATCCACAATACATCTATTGTGTATTGGTTTCAGCCTGAAAAAATATAAAAATATAAACAGGCCCAAAAACTTCACTGAAAGCCTTAAACATAATTAATGTGACAGTCATGCTAACAATGACTGGAACAGCATCTTATTTACACCAGCTGCAGTCAGACGGTTACTCCTAATAATGTAAATTGGTTGATGATTAAATCTGACATTATGTTCAGAAATGCATGTGAGAACTTGTTCTTTCATTTTTTTTAAATCTTTTCAGTAGCTGAGTTTTTTAAAAAAAACGAGGTCAGATTAAAGTATTTTTTGCTGTAAGCCTTGGTGTCTGAAGCTTAAATAAAACTTCTCTCATAATGTGAGCTGTGATCCCTGCAGCGCCTCCTGCTGGTGTTATTTGGTGGGAAATATCAACACTTGCAGCTGCTCAGCTGAACAGGTCCAGAGTTCATGCAGTTGAGTAGAAAGCAAAATTATGTTTTCAAACTAAAATCCATTTTTCCTTTTTATCTAACTGACACAAAAGCGAATTTCTGAAAAATAAAACACTTTATATAATAATAATTTACTTATGGAGAACTCTCTTTATCCACATCAATACTTAAGTTTCTGTCCAACTCATTCATTAAAAAAGAAAAAGACTCATCCAGAAAACAAATAAAAAAAAACAAAACATGGCTGCTACAGTTTTAGATCATGCTTTTAAGCTGGTTTTGTTTTAGCTGCAAAAGCATTGAAACTTCCCCAAACTATAAATAGAATAATGTTACCGATCTCAAATATACATGTGTCGAATAATTAGATCCAGATTTGGTAAGTTTTGACGTGATTATTTTTAAAAATCACTATGAGTTTTATTGTTGATTTAAAAAAAAAAAAAAGCTGTGGAATAGCTTCAGCATCCTGTTTTGTTTCATGTTTAGTCTTCAAGACCTGAGAATGTTTTCAAAAATGTCCTGGAAAAATAGTGAAATTCAAGCCTGGAAAAGTTTTTATTTGACAAGAGGACATTAACCTTGATTTAAAGGACATTTAAAGGACACTTGAGTTCCTTTAAATCAAAGCTAATGACCCCCCTGTTTAGAGCTTCCTTAGATTCATAATAACTGTCTGTTTAAGCCTCCGAATCGCTCGTCCCCACCCTTTCTCCTGCATGTCCAGGTCTTTGTGTTTGGGCTGAACTGCAGCAACTGCTTGGGGACGGGGGACAGCCAGAGCACCATCGTCCCCAAGAAGCTGGACTTCCTGAGCGGCAGGAAGGTGGTGAGCCTGAGCTACGGCAGCGGGCCCCACGTCCTGCTGGCTACAGACGGTAGCGTCACAGAACGCGTCCCCGATTTCACCGCAAACACAAAACCTGGGCTGGATCGACAAGTGCTTGTGCGTTTCAGACGGAGAGCTCTTCGCGTGGGGACATAACGGCTACAGCCAGCTTGGAAACGGGACGACCAATCAGGGAGTCGCTCCGGTGGTTGTGTCCGCCAACCTGATCAACAAGAAGGTCATGGAGGTGGCTTGTGGCTCCCACCACTCCATGGCTCTGACTGACTCTGGAGAAGTGAGTTTCCTGGGATGAACTCAGCAAATTGTTTTTGCATTTTACATAAACAGAGGTCTTTGCATTTAACCAGAGTTTCTGCAGAAAGCAGATTTGCTTTTGTTTTGGAGGGAGTGTTGAGCAGGAACTAAAGTCCAGTCACGAATAATCCTCTGTGAGCTGAAGTCTGGAAAACAAGCTCAGGACAAAGGAACCTATTGTGCTTCAAGTTAATTTACAGCAGAAGCTGCACTTTGGCAGAAAAGCAGAATTTTCCACACTTTGTGCTTTGAACGTTACTCTGAAAGCTCTCAAACCCTCTGAAATTTTTCTCCACACAGCTACAGATTTCAGTATATTTAAGCAGGATTTCATGTGACAAAGCTATTGGTCGTCATGCTTTTAGTTCAGCTGGTTGCCTTGACGATGTGGCCACCTTGTCCTCCAGGTGTACGCGTGGGGCTACAACAACTGCGGCCAGGTGGGCTCCGGCTCCACGGCGAACCAGCCCACGCCTCGCAGGGTTTCCAGCTGCCTGCAGAACAAGCTGGCCATCAGCATCGTCTGTGGTCAGACCTCGTCTCTGGCCTTGGTGGACAACGGAGAGGTGACTGTTTTTTTTTTTTTTTCTTTTTTAGGCAGAGCCGGTGCTGTTTGCCACCCTGCTGTGACGCATGCCTTTCATTTTTCTGCCTTTCATTTGTCTGCAGGTGTACGGGTGGGGCTACAACGGGAACGGGCAACTCGGGCTTGGGAATAACGGGAACCAGCTGTCTCCCTGTCGACTCGTAGGTCTGCAAGGTGTGTGTGTGCAACAGGTGAGAGAAAATGCTGAGCCAAATGTAAACTACCTTGGAAAAATATTCACACCCTTTCACTGTTTTTCTGTAATCTGCAGCTTTTCTCGCTTGTCGTACGCAGATGACGAACGTATTCCCTATTCAGTAGCATGTGGTTAAAAATTCAGGGCTCAGTTTGTTGCTGAAGTTCTTCTCTGCCCAGATCGTCTCCGGCTACGCCCACTCCCTGGCGCTAACAGACGAGGGTCTGCTCTTCGCTTGGGGTGCAAACACGTATGGACAGTTGGGCACAGGCAACAAGAGCAACCAGCTGAGCCCGCTTCAAATCCTGACGGAGAAGGAGAGGTGACGGAGTCCCTCAAACTCTTGATCCCTGCGGCCGCCGCTCCGTCTGACTGCTCCGTCCGTTTCCTTACAGGGTCGTGGAGGTCGCCGCCTGCCACTCCACCCACACGTCGGCCGCCAAGACCCAGAGCGGCCATGTGTACATGTGGGGCCAGTGCCGCGGCCAGTCCATCGTGCTGCCTCACCTCACACACTTCTCTTGCACGGACGACGTCTTTGCGTGCTTCGCCACGCCCTCCGTAATGTGGCGGCCTCTCTCCATGGGTGAGATGAGAAACTTGGGGTTGGCAGTCGAGAAACCAAGTCAAGTCAAATTTTATTTGTAGAGCACATTTCACCATTAACATTTCAGCAGTTACACGTTTTTCTGCCTCTGATCTCAACCTTTCCACCCTGCATTCCTAATGATCGAAGCCCGTTACAGTTATTGCATCAGATTTAACACAGATAACCTGAACGTTGTTGAGTCATGTCACATTTTGCTGACAGCTTTTCCAGTTGGATCCTGAGGCGTTTTGGTTTGTGTCAATTCCCTATTTCCTGAAAGAACCACATTCAACTGTTCAAACATGCAACACCAAGAAAAAAAAAGTCAACCTTGTGAAGATGCTGCAGTTAGTTAAGAGGTCATTATCCTGATAAAATCCAGTCTTGCATTGCATCGCATGGTGAAGCGGTAGAGCAGGCGCCACAGAGGCCTCGGTCTTCAGAGTTGATTCCTGACCTGGAGACCTTTGCTGCATGCCTTCCTCCTTGTATTTCTGCTCATTTCCTGTCAATGAAAGGCAACAGTGCTATAAAAAGTCTTGAAAAAAAAAAAAAAAAAAAACAAATAAATGAAAGCTCTCCTGTACCAACATGGGAAGAAGCCATTACCCCAAAAGTAACGTTAAAATGCTGGATTGTAAAGCAGACTGCTTAAAGACATTTTTACTAGATAAGCTTCTGAATTTAAAGATTTTTCTTTGATTTTCATCATCATGGAAATCATTTCTGTTTTTATTGTTGGAGTGTAAGAAAAAAAAAAAAACACACCCTCTTTTTCCTAGTGTATGTAAACTTCTGGTTGTGGTGCTTCTCTCCCATCAGAGCACGATGACTTCCTCACTGTGGCTCAGACTCTTAAGAAGGAGTTCGACAACCCAGAGACCGCCGACCTCAAGTTCTGCGTTGATGGCAAATACATCTACGTCCACAAAGCGGTCCTCAAAATTAGGTCAGAAACTCTCCGTCCGGACGTTCCAGCCTTCACGCGTGGACCGTTTTGTGCAGCCGCTGTCCTCCATCTCTGCCGTCCAGGTGCGAACACTTCCGATCGATGTTCCAGTCCCACTGGAACGAGGACATGAAGGAGGTGATTGAGATAGACCAGTTCTCCTACGCCGTCTATCGCGCCTTCCTCCAGTTCCTCTACACAGACAACGTGGAGCTGTCTCCTGAAGACGCCATCGGTCAGACACACGTCCAGCACGCAGCCTGATTTCGGCTTGTATTTGTCGTGTCGTTCCCTAGTTGCTGATCCAGTCTGTGTCTCCCCTCAGGGCTGCTGGATCTGGCCACGTCTTACTGCGAGAACCGACTCAAGCGTCTGTGCCAGCACATCATCAAGAGGGGGATCACGGTGGAGAACGCCTTCTCTCTGCTGTCCGCCGCTGTGCGCTACGATGCCGAGGTCGGTCTTCAAAGCACGTTCGTTCGTTCTTTACCAAGCCTCACATAGCAAGCAAACAGTTGATTAATGTGAAAGTGGGCATGAGTTGTCCCTAAAATAACATGCGATATCCTGGTCATTGAAATAAAACACAGTGTTGTCGTAACACCCTAAAACCACAGACATTCAGAGTAGTGAATGTCTGTGGTTTTCATCCCGTTCGACCAAAACGAGCTCTTTTTTTTTTATCTTTTTCTTTTCCCTTTAGGACCTGGAGGAGTTCTGCTTCAAGTTCTGCGTGAACCACCTGACCGAGGTGACCCAGACGACTGCTTTCTGGCAGATTGACGGCAATCTGCTCAAAGACTTCATCTGTCGAGCGAGTCGCTGTGGAGCCTTCAAAAACTAAAGCCGGACTGCAGGAAGCGATGGGAACGCATGCAGAGAAACTCCAGTTCCAGAGCAGCTTTCCTGCAAACCATTAAATCCAGTCTTGGAACGTTTGCACAGTGGAAAACTTCCCCTTCTGGCCGTCTGTGTCGGCGCCGGGTCCGAACATGAGAGAGCGTCGCACGCATTTTCACACTGGGAGCAGCAGCTGGTTCCCTACAGTGCCTTGCTTTTTAATTTGCACATATTGTATAGGGCAGGAGAGAGAGGAGTGCTGCTGTTTATATTATTTTAGTTTAACTTAAAAGACTTTAAGTATTGGGTTTTGTTGTTTTTAATTTAAGTGAATGAATCAGTTTGGTGTCTACTTTTATGCTTTGCAGGTTGAGACTCTGCTGGTAGTTAATGAGAGGAAATTACTGATGGTTCATCCGTGTAGGTCAACCCCCCTGTTTGAGCTCTTAGTGCCTTTTAGTCTTTCTGGTAAAACGATCCAAAGAAACTTGAGTTACAAAGAGGCCTAAGAATAGTTCTTCAGGTTTAGTGGATTTTATCTATTGATTTGTTTCATTAAGGTGTTTTTTTTTAAGTTTATGTAGTTTTACTCACCAGGATGAGGTCATGGTCAGTGACATTCATTGGTGGCTTCATAACTGCTGATGCTAGCTTATATATTTTCCCCTTCTTAAATCTCTGACCTACGCCGACAATTACATTCAGCAGTATTATTGTTTTCTTTGAGTATTATAATATATTTTTACTTGTTTCTTTGCAGGACATTGAAAATCAACAATTATTTCTCTATTGATGCTGAATAATAAGTCAGTCAAATGCTTTGACCTCTGGAAACAGATCAACAAAAATATTTCTCTGCTTGTTATCTATAAACATGTTTTACTCCTGGTCATATTAAAGGTAGAACGATATTTCTCCCCCACAGATCCTCCTGACGATGTTCCTCCAGAGAGAATTTGACTGGGTTGTTTTATTTTTTTCTTTTCTTTCAGATGACATTTTTTCATGGAGTGGTGCCTTAAATGCCTCTGCTATGAACACTCACTCCACTCCAAGTCTCTGTAGAGTTTTGTCTTTCTAACTTGAGAAAGAGGAAGCTTTCACGAACGAATGAAGGAATAAAGGATGGAAGTTCAAAGGGAGAGAGGGGAGGACAGGAGGAAAGTGGTTTAGGAAGTTCTTTTGCAACCAGCGGGTTGCTGGCTCAAATCCCCACTCGGTGACTTGTCCTCTACATCCCAGGTCAAGATGCTTTTGCCACTTTGCCAGCCGGTGGTGGCCGTAGGGCAGCAGTGGGTGAATGACTGACGGTACCGTGAAACGCTCTGGAGTTGGAAAAAGCCAATAAAAGCCGCTTACCGTGTTCTCAAGGATATAAAGTTAGGTCACACATGAGAACTGGAAGTAAGAAAGGATTTAAGGACAATAAAAAATACCAAAAAAGAAAGGCAGCATTTAGACGATGGGATGGGGAAAAATAAGTTTGGAAAATACTGAAATAAAATTCCACACTTTTCTGAAATGGATTTTAATGATACTAAGATTTTCTTTTCCATATTTGACCAATTTACTAAGAGCTGATTAGTAATACCTAACATACTTTAATCTTACAAAATCATTTGTTTTCATTTATCAGAAAAGCTTTTCAGTATGCAAATTTGAAGCAGCTATGAGGTCATTGGAAACACTGGAGGAGCAGCAGAGACTCACAGCTCAGGTGGAAGAATCTGTTAACGGGGAAACTTTTCGCTGCGCACTCAACAAATTTACCCAAATCTGGAAGGTTCTCAAGTTTTAAAAGAAAACTGTAGAGCGGGTTTGTGGCCATCTTTCAAGTTGAGGTTTTCACTTTTACATTAGAGGGGTATTTTATTTTTTGTATTTAAAAAAAAAAAAAGCCAAATTATGTTGATCATGATTGATTCATTAAAGAAATAAAAGGATGAACCGTATAAAGGCGTGAATACTTTTTAAAGGCACAGTAACAGACACAGCAAATGTGGAAAATACCAAACAAAACCAAAATGTAACTACTTTGTTTACATGCAGATCAAAAGAATTTGAATGAAATCCAACACTGCGCTTGACCCTGAATGCACCATCCCCCACTCAAAACATAGCGGTGGCACTCTCCATTCATTTTTTATTTGTGCAAAGATTTTTAAATAAAGCATGCATGATATTATGTAACTTCAAAAGTGTGCAGCACTTTGTAATGACCCATGTGGTAACACTATAAAATGTGATGCAGAATCAAACTGAGGTGTGTTAAAAGGTATTTCTGTGCACAAAGGGGATAGTATTTCAGGAACAGTGGATTTTCTTGAAATGCCCCTGGAACATGCGAGAGCTCCAGTCACAAAATGATGCAGGAAGAAAAACGAAACACAAAAGTTACACTTTCAAATATTTAGATTTAAAGAGTTATATCAAAAACACTTCAAAATGAATTCGTAACCAAACGTGTGCATATATTAAAGTTTCAACGTTTCAGACTCTTTAAAACCAAACAGTCTCTGAAGGCGTCAGTGTAAACGGTTATTTTAAAGGCTCAGTGATCTTTCAGGACATTAAAAAAAGTAAAACAGATTTTTGTAAATTAGTTTTAAACACAGTAGATTAATTTTTTTTTTTTATCTCATAATGAACAACGGTGCATTAAAACATGAAAAATAAAAATTTATACATTAAATAGAGCAACAACCTGAAACATACAAGGAACTTTACAGAAATGAACATTTAAAAAATATTTTCACATAAACAGGAAGCCTGATATTACTACAGTTACTTGAATTTCCTTATCTTTACGAAAATATAAAAACTAAAGAGTAAAACTGTAAATTCAAGCCAGGAGATGCTGTGTGCCACGTCTCATCGTCTCAGAGCGGAGACTGCCTCCTTCAGAGATGCTGACGCTCGCTGCAGCTCCACTCGTCTCCTTTCCAACTCTAAAGACCAGAGGGAAAATTTAAACTTGCTTGCAAGCCAAGACAATTTACTTACAGACTTATTACAGCTTCAATAATCAATTTATTCACATAAAAGGGGGGATTACAGCTTCCCCCATTTTATGACATTTATACGTTTTCTGGTGACTTAACAGAAAAGCAACACTCCCTGCTGAGGCTGCAGCTTGATGTAAACTATTTATGTAAATGACACAGAAGGAAGAGCAAATTAACCCCTGCAGGCCCAAACACCACTGGACTTTGTTTATTGTTTTGTTTTTCTTTCATTTTAAATGAATCCAGCTGCAGCTCTGCTCATTTGTCTTAAAGAAACTGAGATCAGCTGGACAAATGTTAAATCTTCAAATATGAAGATTTAACATTTGTATGTACAAATTTTAAATCTTCAAATATGAAGATTTAACATTTGTATGTACAAATTTACACGTATTCTCGCTGTAAATTTGTACATACAAATTTGAGTATTAAACTAGATGGTTTGGCCCAACCTGTGAGGACACATCGAGCTGAAACTAAGTGCAGCCGACACGTTTAAGGAAGTTTATTAACCAGGAGTTAATGAACTCTGCTCAGTTCACCAGTGACGATGGATGACAGGAGAACTTCGGCCTATTTCTGAACAGCCGAAGGAAGTAACAGTGCCCACAATGTAATGTTTTCTTTGACGGTTTAACGTAAAGGAGGTGGGAGGAAGCCGACTTGCCTTCTTCCTGCTTGGTAACGAGGTCTGCAAGTCTTCCAGAAGCCAGCATCATTGAAAGCGCCCGGTCATAATCTGTGGAGAAAATCAATTCACTTCTTAAACCGACGCTGTGCTCCAGGTTTACTGGCCCTCCTGGTGGAGGTGAGTAAGAACTGTTCTGAAACACCACATTTATCGACACCCTAAACATTTTATTAAGCCTTTTTATTTTTAAATGAAATATATGTCACATCATATTCATTCACCAGGGAAGCAGGAAGTCATGGGTTATAAATGAAACATTGACATAAACGTTTAACTACGTCTATTCCATAGAAGTCGGTGTTTCAAATGTAAATTGTACTTTTTTTCTAAACACATCATTGCTGTAATGAAAATAAGTAACATGCTCTGTTTATCAATCTTCACCAGGAGTGCACGGTAAACTTAGTCGCTGTAGTTGTGTTTAGCACATAAATTAGCTCAGTTTTCTCTTTTCCTTACCCTCCCGGCTGGCCTGATCACACTGGATTCTGCTGGAAATGTTGTCAACTTCTCTAATAAACTCAGTGAAGATGGCCTGCGTGCATCCAGCCGCGTTGCATTTCCTCCAGAAGGCGGCCGAGTCGACGTCGGGTGAGGGAGGAGCTCGGGTGGAGGAGGGCTCAGAGCGAGGAGGGACGCCGGGAGGGAACGGGCCTGGGGCGGCTGAACGGGGTCGGGGCGGGGACGAGAGGAGAGTCGCACAGTTGGATCTGGATGGCGCTGTGGTAAAGTCGGAGCTGGTGCCCGGCGGAGCGCTGCTGGAGCGCTCTGGGTAAGGGTCAGCGGCGGCGCTCTGATGAGGGACGGACGATCCGTTGAGGTGTTCTTCGTGCTGCTCGTGTCTGGACTCTGAGGACAGAGACAGAGCGACGTCATCACAGCCGGTTTAGAACGATGAGTTGATCTAAACACACTGTGATGACAAAATGATGATCATTTTAGTAATTGATTATTCTGTCAATCGGAAAAAATTTTTTTGGCACATTTTCATTTAACCACTTTAGCCATTTTTATACAATATTAGAAATGTAACATCAAAAGATGCAAATAAATAAATTACTTTTTTTTTAAATGAGACATATATAATTGCCTAAAATGCAATATCAGCATTAATTTACTAGGAAACGTCAGGAGTAATCATATTTACAAACAAAGACTTTTTTCATCTTGAATGCAAATCTCGCTAATAACTCCTCAGAGGGTGTCGTTCTTTCAGCAAACGTCACTTTTTCAGTCTGTACGCTCCAATTAATGAAGAATGAAATTCTAAATTAGTCAGTGCTTGAAATAATCGATTGATCACGACTGATCGTTTCGGCCCTACAACACACCAAACGGCGGGCGGTGCTGCTCCGTTCTGGTGACGAGGCTCAAACTGAATCCACGTTGCAAACATGAACACGTGGAGCCTAACGAAGCTCACATGGATGGATGGACAAACTAATCGACACGTGTAGAGGGAAACCTTATAGCGTGCTCCTCACTCCTCTTCTGCTTCAGCTCATCTGCATAGTCTCATCATGACATCCCCCTCTATTGGTTCCTTAACAATAGACAAATTGTGTTGGGCTCCACAGAATCCCTGTCACATAACAATCAGGGATTCACATCTGTGATCCAACCAAGTCTCCTCTCTGACCAGAACCTATAAAATGAAGCCAGGTCCACTGTCAGTCAGAACAGACTTGACTCCGTTTCTGTTCCCATCTTGTAAGGTTTTAATAAATTTCTTCTCATCCAGACTCTTGTCAAAGTAATTTCTTCCACGACACACGTCAGACGACGAGATGCATTTTCTGATTTCCTTGTGTGCAACTTTGGTTTGATTTACAAATATGAAGTAATCAATCAGCAACTAAAGCGCTGAACCGCCCGGATTCTCTCCTCTAGCAGCTTTAAGTCTGCACGTCGCCAAGCAGACGCAGGAAACACCAACTGACGGAGATCCTACCTTGGTTTTCTCTTTTTATGGTCTGCACTGCTTTCTCCATCAGCTGAACCTGCAGACGCTCGTCAGCTACGGATCGAGCCGCGGGATCCGGGGAAAACTCGGCGCCGGCCGCCACCGGGCACAGCAAGCTCTCGGACTCCGCATCCTGGAGAGGAAACGACACACGTCGCATCACGAAACTGTCGTGTTTTATCAGTGCCGAATCGGAGAAGTGGCATAAAGCGAACGTTGAAGCTGCCAGACAAAATAATTTGCACTAAAGGCCTGATTGAGAACTCACAGAGTGTGTGAGCGTGTCGTCGTCGCCGTTGTTATTTAAGTCTGAATTCATATTCTCTACCTGAAACCCTGGAAAAAAACAAATCAAAAAAACACAGAGATTAGAAAAAAAAAATGTAAATTTTGATTATATTTCTGGTGCGAGGGTTCACCTGCTGAGGAACATGAAGGTTTTTCCGACTCCCTGCCGTGAGAGGAAAAACATCAGGAACAGTTGTGCATAATAATTTACATTTATGAAAAAAAATATTAATTCTTCAGACATTTTGTTTAATTTTATCAACATTAATGAACAGTCAGAAAGTAAAAATGTATACCTGATGAGTGGAGGGAGAGCTGACTGAAAGGCAAAAAACATGAGATTATTAAATCATATTCAGGCTCTAATAATCACATTCCCAAAGAAATTGGGGGGGAAATATATATATATATTTCAGCCTACTTCGTGCTCTTGCACAAATGTCGCACTTTCCTCAAAGTCTGACTCTAATGGCGGCATAAGTCCCTCCTCATCTGCAGGAAACAGGGAAACCGTAAATACAAAAACAACAACAATAGTTTCTATTTTATGACTGGACGAGTTTTAACCTGTGTTTGAAGAATCTCCGGACAACAACCTGCTCTTTTTCACCGATTTCCTCCTGAACACACCGTCTTCTTCCCTGTGAGGAAGAGGTCAAAGGCGTCATCGCAGCTCCCACTACCTCACTCACTCGGAAGAACGATTCAAAGAAGAAATATTAATGATTCATTTTTACTTTTGGGGGCTATTATAGAAACTACGAGTCCTGAATCCAGCCTGCATCCGAGTTTGAAATCAAGTCGCAATTTTAGCTGCCTAATTGCTGACATTAAAATAATAATACTGTCCGTCGGTGGGAAAACAGTCCCACAGCTCGTTGCTGCCACCGCCGCTCATTAAAACGTACGTTTCAGAATCCATTTGTTTTTGTCCTAAAGATGCATTTGTACTATTCTTTTTTTTTATTATTTCAGGATGGAGTCGATTTAAGAGCAAACGGCCTAAATGATCTAAAAACGGGATATGGAGCTCAAGTTTCTATTTAGTGTAACTGTTTTCTAATTTAAACAGGTTCAAAATAATACCTTCACCCCAATAATATTTGCCAAACGCCGTTGAATCCTGCAAATAACAAAAGCCTTTGCTTTTGACTTAAATGACGAGATGTTTTATGTTTCTTGTTCTTTTCCTCTTTACATGGTTTGTGGTGACAAGCCACGTTCACAAACAATGATTTACAAAAATGGTTTTGTCAGACTAAACGACATTTTCCACCACATAATCCACTGTTCTTTAAATAACTAGTATGAGTTTTTAAGCTTTGGGACATTTGATGATTTTGTTGATGCAGATGAAGAAACGCTGAGTATTTTTTTTTATTTTCTCTGTCTCACTTGTTCAATTTGTATCTTCACCTCAGTTTTCATACACATTTTATTTTTGGGATAATGTCAGCTTTTTAAATTACGTGACCATTTGATGCTTTATTTGCATCACTGTAACTTCCCAGAGGCGTTTCTGGCATCATTAAGAAGGAAAAAAAGTATAATTTATTTTAAAAGAAAATAAAAGACATTTTATTAGGACAATTTTTCCCAACACTGTGTTGTTTCACAGCGGGAAAATTTGATAAAAAAAAATAAAAATAAAAAAAATTATTCAGTTTCAAAGATTTGATTCAAGCGTGGATTGTTACTTACTCTTCATCAAAACTCTGCTGTCTCTAAAAAGCAACAAAAAACAAAAAACAAAACAACAACCACAGTCAATAGTTGGGTTGGTAAAAAAAAATCAATAAAAACAAACAAACCAAAAAAATGTATAAAAACCTTGGTCTGTGATATACTTGACGAGTCGCTGCATGAGGACGACCACGCGGCAGCTGAAGGATCTCCTGCAGAAAAGTTTAAAAGATTTAACTAAAAATGCATGACACTAAAAAAAAAAAACAAAAAAAAAAAACAAGCGAGCCTGAAGCAGCTCTTACCGTTGGTTTTCGGCTGCAGTGATGAAGGAGCATGTTTGGCACAGAACATCCTTAAAAAAGACACAAACCTGTAAGCTGACGTGAACGGTAATAATGGAAGTGGAAATAAAAGAACGGATGTTTGTGAGACACTCACATGACAATGCTGTTAGATAAACTGTCCAAGCTGATATTTCCTTCTTTCCTCTCACAGGTGAGGCAATAAGTCTCATGAGAACAGAACATGGGTATTGTAATTTTACACAAGGGACAGAACTCTAAAATAGGATTTGCATTTATGTATAATTGGAGATAACTTAGGGGGAAATTACCTTTAATATCAGCTGCAAATGTGTTAATAAACCTGAATACAAACCTTTGATGGTCCGGCTTTATTTGAGTTCTTGGAGTTTCGGGGCGTTTTGGGTTTGCGATTTTCTGGCCAGGAAAAAAAGAAGAGTTCAATAAATCAATTATTAGACGAAGCAATCATTTTAGTAATCAACTATTGTGATGATTAATTGGATACATTTTTTTATAGCACATTCTGCAGATTTTCGATAACAGCTTAAGCTTTTTTATACAGAATTTAAAAAATGGACTAAAAGATGCAGATAAATAAATAATCAATTCCTTTTTTTAAAATAAGAAAATAAATATTTCAATGCCTAAAAAAATTAGAGGAAGTTGTAACTTATTTACAGACTAAGATTTTTTTTTTTTCTCTTAAGTGCAAAATATTTTGTACAGATTTGCTGCTCAGAGTGTCTCGTTTAATCAGCAAATTTCCTTTTTGCTTTAATAAACTATTGTCAACTAATCGATTAACAAATTAGTTGACAATTATTTCAGTAATGCATCACAACTAATCCGATTAATTGTTTCAGCCCTATTTGTTGGAAGAACAAACGCATGAAAACACGCAGATCCGAACACTTACCTGGATCACTGTGCAGTCGGCAGTACAGTCTGTCACACAACAAAAATAAAGTCAAAAAAAACCCCCCAAAAAAACAGAAATTTCTCTAGAACGTGAATCTATTTTCCTCGTACCAGACGTACCCATATTTTCCATTGTCACTATCCTCAAACTTCTTGGCTCCCTCTTCCATGGCACACGGGTAGTGGAAGGTCTTCTGACAGCGCTTCACCTCACACCCCGCTGTGGCCCCCTTCTTCTTGCAGTGTCTACATGACTAAAACAGAGCGGATGACTGGTGAAGTCAAAGAGACACCAGACAGACAGACAGGAGGAATCTGTTCACCTCGTAAAGGTTCGGACGGTCCTCACCAGTTTGCTTCCTCGCTTCACCTCGTTCTTCACGTCTTCAACGGAGAAGCCGAACAGGTCGTCGAACTCTGGCGTGTTGGTGCAAAAAATGCCCGACGAGAAGAGCTGGAAAACACACAAAACAAGTCTCCGAGATTAAGCCAACACGATAAGACGCAACTTATTTAAGGCTCGTTATACTCGACAGGCAATTCGTGAGCTTTCTCACATTTTGTCACATTGCATCCACCAACGTCAAAGTATGTTTTTATTCACGGTTAACCTATTAGCATTACTTGCTCCTTAAATAGTCGTATATTATATCGGCCAATGCACTTTATGTACATAGATTATTTCATGTATTTATTAGTTTAACTGACTGGATGACAACCTGACTCACCTCTCAAATACTCCTTACTGTGTGCTGTATTTGGGACTCCCAACACACTTACTTTGCTAAGTTTACTTGTCTAACTTTTGGGAAAAAAATGTACGTTAAAATTTTACTACGCTGTATATTTTACTTTTACTTGATTAATATTAAGAAGTACCACTAATCTTACTTGAGTAAAATTGCTGGATACTAACTGAACTGAATGAACATGAAAACATGTTTTTGTTTATTTTGCCAAAAACACACCAGACACAGACACTCACCTACAGTGGGCTGTGTATTTAAGTGAAAATTATTGTTAGTCCAAAGGTTTTGTTATTCTAATGTCATTTAGATCAATAGAGTAAAACATTTATTATCACTGGAAGTCCTTTGCCCTTTTTTAAACATGTAAATATGTTACCAATTGCATTAGCTTGACAAGTTTTATGTAGAAAAATAAAATATTAGGAAGTTTTTCTTGAGCCTGAATTTGATATTTTGTCATTATGTGTAAGCGCATTACAGAATATAATGTTTTTGTCTGTCTAATGACTTTTACTGGAGTTATTTCTTGGCTGACTACTTTTTTTTTGTGGCTATTCTGCCCTCCTCTGTGAATTTACTAATCGATGTCTTGATCCCCCGTTTCCAAAAACCAAGCCCCATCAGAGTCAGTCGCTTACTTTCATTTCTGGTTAAAGCCTTATTTGCATTTTCATTGCAATAACATTTCACACAAAATATGTATGTTTATTTTAAAAATTACAGCAATATGCTGCGCTACTCTCATCCACCGACTCGTCATTGTAAAAAGCGCATCTTCACCTTAGAGTTTTTGTTCACAGTTTTAAAATTTAACTAAATACCAACTCACTGCTGTTGCAACTCAAATGTCTTCAAATAATTTTACCGCCATTTTTTTTTTAAACCCTCTCTACTTCCTGCGGACTTCAGGGTTTTCTTTTGCAGGCGGTTTCCTGACAGAAATCCTTCTGTGATTTATATTTACCAGGCAGTTCTGGTGGGCCGTGACCTGCTCTTTCTTCAATAAGGCTCCGGTTGTTGTCGTCTCATCGGGCCGATGACAGAGGACGCACTTGCGGCTGTGGTTCATTTTCTCCACGCTAGTAAAAACATCGAAATAAACCCCAAACACACAGCTACTTCCACTCGGACAGGCTCCACTTCTCTTTCGTAAGCTATTCAAACTACACAGGACTTCCCTCCGGGGTTGCCAGACTTTCAAAGCAGGCCCCCAGTACAGTTCCCCCAGTCCTCGCGAGAACATTGCGGAGTGAAACATAAACGTCAAGTTATGTGGCAACCAAGTACGGGATACTTTCAGTTTCATTTCCAGGGATTCTGCTGCTTTGCGTCAAAGAGAAACACAATCACTGGTTTGTAACAATTTGTTTATGTAAAAAAATTAGACAAGTCACCAGGTAGTGACGTCACCATACTTAGTGTACAATATAGCATTTTCATTAACAAATATCTCATGACAGACAGTTATTATTACATATTATCTACATTCAGAAAATGACCCCCTGCACAGGGAATAAGTTAGTACAGTGGTCTCTGGGTTTTTACACTGAGAAACATTTGTTGCATTAATGAAATTCACAAATAGGAGAAAATCCACAGACATTGGACATTTGAACCGGTTTCTACAGACAGGCTGACAATAGACAAACAGCAGACAGGTGGAAATACGGAAGAATTCATGAATATAAATGGGTGTGTTGCATTTAAATAAATACTGAGCTGACAAAAGGGAAACACACAACCTAAACAAGCTGCATGAATGTATTTTCCCCCCTTTTTTTAAAACCATCCGGTTAGAGCTGATGAACATGAAGAAATATTTGTATTTTTTTGTAACTTTTCCTTGCTTGTGAAGTGATAAAAAAGATGCATTAACAGATCTCAGTCCTGCTGGTCCACTCATACATCTAAAACTGATCATAAAAAATGTCTGCTGCCAGATCACTTTACTACACAGTGGAGTTTTTTTCTCTAATGTTTACACCTCAACAAGCGTAACGGTGACAACGTTATGAGACCACGCGGCGTACGCGTTCAGTAAAAACAATGACAAACATACGACATTTTGTGCAAAATCCAGGAGTACTGATGTTGGCATTACAGCACAGACGCAGCCATGTGACGCTTGCATTCAGGAGGGCAGTTCCTTGACCGGAGAAGTGCAGAGGAGGTCAGGGTTTGACGTCTGGCGAGTTTGTTTAGGCCTCGCTGCAGCTGGAGGATGTGCTGAGGTTCCCACTGCCTTCTGTCGGAAACACAATAAAAACCTGAAGAGCGCTCTCCGAAGGAGCACATGTTTGACTTTTTTTTAAAATGTGTGTTTAAATACCGGAGCTGCTGAGAGACTGACAAGACTTGGACTTCTCCATGAGGGTCATAAGATTAGCAGCGGCCATCCAGCCCTCCTTAGACGTGTTGAGGTTCCGCACAAACCTGCAAAAACCAACCATTGAAGCATCTGCAGCTTTTATTCTCTGTGTAAAATTTGGGAATCATTTGAGCTGATTTTATTGGTTGTAAAGAAAATAATAAAATCATCTGTGTGTAATTTTAACTTTTTGATGAAAATCACTAAAATAAATGACATTTTTAACATTATTCACATTTTTTCAGATCTCTGATTTGATCACAAATGGTCAGAACACAGACGGCAACAGCCAACATTTTATATCTATGGTCTAAATGAACTCGTGCACAATCAAAAATATTCAGCTTCCTCTGTACATGATCTTCTTTTAAACTTAACTCCTACAGCAGTCAACTGAACCTGAGCCACCTCTGTTTATTTATAGATTGCTTAATCTCAAAGTGCTTAAAATAGAAGACGTTTCTCAACTTATGCGTTATTACCAGAAATGCTGCTCTCACCACTGTCCGTCGTCCCCCTCCTTCACCAGCTGCACAATGTCTCCACTCTTCACTAAAAGCTCGTCTGCAGCTCCGTTCTCGTAGTCTGCCATTACGGTGTATTTCCCAGCACACTACGCACAGTTAAACACAAGAGATAGATAAAAAAAAATAAAATAAATCAGCGACACTCATGAGCTCAAGAGTAATCGAATCTAACAGGAGGAATATCTCAGTGAATGGGTAGAAAAATCCCATATCTTAAGAACAATATATATTATATATATATATATATATATTAAATGGCTGAAATGATCCACAAAGAATGACCCACCAGCTTCTTGTGGTTTTCCTCTTCTGGATCAGAGTTAAGAGGCTCCTCGGCGCTGGAGTAGCCGTCGTGTTCATCCAGAGACAGGGAGGTCTTATTCCATCCTGATCAGAAAGACACAAACGTCTCTTTTAGTTCGAAAGCTAAAGCTGCTGCTCCGAAAAGAAAACAAAACAAAACAAAAAAAAAACGGCACTAAACCCAGTA
This sequence comes from Poecilia latipinna, assembly GCF_001443285.1. Classification (NCBI taxonomy): domain Eukaryota; kingdom Metazoa; phylum Chordata; class Actinopteri; order Cyprinodontiformes; family Poeciliidae; genus Poecilia; species Poecilia latipinna. The sequence goes on along the minus strand of NW_015114358.1, from coordinate 57,888 downwards.
ATCCAACTACGGCTTTATCATATCCACAGCTACAACCAAAAAAGTCTGGAAACTCCCGATGCCGGCATGCATGTTTAAAAGTCAAACAATGGGGGGAAAAAGTGTCAGGCAACTATTCCCATCCCGTAAATGTGTTGGGTTTTTTTCCAAGTCTAAAAAGGAAAGAAAGGCTCCATGTGAAGGTGAAAGAGTGGGCCAAGAGACACAACCAGCGTGAGCAAGCCAGTGCCAGAATACCTCTCCACTTTGTCTGTAAGAGACTAGAGGTGCTGAACCACCTGGCCCTGGTCAGGTGGAGGGGAGGAGGACCTGAGGGACACGAGGTACAGCTGGTCACGCAGCCTGAGTTATAGCCTGAGTTACCATGGCTGTCCTAAAGCATCGACCGGCATGGGCCAAGAAGAGAAGAAGAACAGAGTACCTTTGAAGCCAAAAGGCGTGGGATCACTCTGCCGTTTGGTGTTGTGGTCTGGGCTGGTGGGGGATCCTACCGTCAAGGAAATGGAGAGAAAAAAACACACAGATGGTGAGGCATGATAGACATCAGCAGCAAGAAGGGAGAGCAAACAGCACAACTCTAATCCAACCTAAAGAGAACATAAAAACAGGCAGGTAAAGGTAAAACAAACAAAAAAAAAACACCAGTGAGGAAAGCAGAGGCTCAGCTTTGCACAAACAGGTGTTTCATCTACACATACCTTTTTCATAGAGGATATAGGTAGGTACATTTACTGTACTGTACATTAAAGAGCATTAAATTGCTTTACTCATCAGGTGAAAATATCTGCTGTGAAAAAGGCATTGTGGCTAACGGAGAGGAAATGGGGTCTAGAGCTGCTTGATACCTGAAGATGGGCAGATTATCATGGGGAATGTATAACATTTGTCATCAGTGCTTGTGGGCTCTGCGGACAGAAACGCACCTGATTTAGCAGGTATCCGTGACAAGAATTTTCTTTTTTTGCTTAATTAGTCCACAAAAGAATCAAAAGTGTCTCTTAGACCGCCTTCACACTGGATGAAGACCGCCATGTGATGTCCAGGTCCTTCAGGTTTGAAGGTCAAATTTAGAAAACCTTCATTTAATGTTATTTTAATTTGTGAGGCATCTGTACCGCCTACATCAGCCCCTCTGAGGAGGAAGAAACACCATCAGTAATTCCATCATCTTATCAGCAGAAATTATTTTTAATAACCCATTAAGCTACAGCTCATGTATTTTTCTCTTTCTCCTATCACTAAATATGATAAAAGGGCAGCTCTTTAACATCAACATGTGACATTTTGCTGATAGGAGTCTTAACTTCCTTCAGACTCTCAAAAACCTGTAAATATGTGCAATTTGGATGTGTGTGCGCCTGTCGCCTGTTGTGAACCAGATAGTTCGGGGTAATGAAAATGTCGATGGATGATGTGTTTCATATACTTAGTAAGATACTTTATGTTGCCAGAAGTCTTGGTCTTATTCCAGTGTAAAGGCGGCTTTGGTGATTCATGTTGAGGACTATTCGCCTGTAGGAGGCGCACAAAACCGATCACAAACATATTTTCATCAACTAATTGGATTCTGATTTAACCAAAAGCAATATCGCTGTTTTGCATTGATCTCATATGATTGTTGAAAAGTTACCTTTCTGAGTTTTGAGGTTACTGAAGCCCTGCAAAGTAAATCGCTTTTTAGCCGCAGCAGCTCTGTCTGAGGTCGGGCTTGTCACTGCCTCGTCTGACCCCGCGAGGAAAAATCAACAAGAGGGAAAACCAAACCAGAAGGAGGGAAGGAAGGAAGAAGGTAAGTTGAGCAAGGGAGAAAATCATCGTAGAGGGAAGAAATGATTGGAAAACAAGCAGTTGTAACACGAATCAGTCAGAAAAGGAACGTTAAAAGGAAGACTTAGTTTCCATTATACATGCCATACAAATGCAGCTCTGTTAGGAGAGAATATTCTAAACAGGAAGTGTATTTCATTGGTTTCCTGACTCACCTTTCACAGTAAGCTTTGGTGAACAAGTAGAGATGACGTCAGGGCTGCACGGCTCAGCCTTCTTCTCCTCTCCCTTTTTAACCTTCTGACTCGTCTTAAAAGGACTGAAGGTAGAAAGAAGAAAAGTCTCCGAGTTGACCTTTGAAGCTCAGAAGAAAAATTTGTTTGGCAACATTAAGCTAAAGGAAACAAAATCCACTTTTATCTTTGTCATATTTTTTTTTTTTTTGAAAGGAAATTGCCTTAGGGAACGTTAAGAGCAGGGGTGAAAGTAAAGGGGTACGGTAGGGTACTGCATACCCCTAGAAGATCCTAGAAGATTTAGCAGGGGTACGCAGTATTTGCAAGAGAGGGGAGCGGCTGTCTGCAGTAAAAAAAAAATCAATGGGTTCAACTGTGCAGCCGTGTTGCACCCACTAATTAGCCGTGACTGATTAGTTTTTCAAGAACAATCTAAAACACGACTTAATCAGTTAATAAATAACTTTTTTCTCATTTCATATTGTTTCTGAACTTTTCGTGCTTTGTTAGAGCAGCGGTGCAAATCGTCGATCTCGGCATTAGGTGACTAACTGAACGCCGCCAGGAGGCTGAGACCCGCACGCCCTCCTCTGATTGGCTTACCAAAACGTTCGTCACTTTATTAAAAAACAACAACAAAAAAAAAAGTCAACAAAACGTGTTCAAATTAATGACCCAACAAAAATAATAATCTCAGCAATTATTGTTTCAACAAGGTGTTGCACAATTCTGTGCGTTTCGGTTCCATTTCCAAAATAACGAGAAGAGCAGGAGTTTAAAATTAACTAATCAACCACCGCTGTGTTCAGGGAGGCTTATTAATGATCGCAAAAATAAATATCAAGCCTGCAAACCTAATATCGTAACGGACTGAATGTTTTAAACGTAATCTGTGCTCGGCTCGAGGAGCGAGCGGTTGCCACGGCAACCGGTGTGCTTAAACGGCATAGAGAGTAAAAACTAAAAACCACCGTAGTTTGTTAAGAGAAGTCTGACAGAAGCTTCGTAACACCAGAAAAGCTTTCAGAGATTAAACGAACTGGACCCAGTAATACAAAGCTGGATAAATATTAAAAACTGCTGAAGATTTGAGTCCATTCATTTAATGTGTATTAAATTAAGAAACAGAATAAATGCGATGGACGGGAACAAAACTTACCTGAGACTCACAGTTCCGGTTGGCAGCGGGGGAAACGGAAACACTTGGTCTGGCGCCCTCTGCTGGCTGGCTTCTGAAAGACAACACAAAGGAATAAAAACAGCAGACGTTCAGGAGATTTACAGGTTTGAGTGCTTGTGTTTCCGAACAAATATTGAATGTCGTAACAGCGTTCTAGCTGCACCTCTGCAGGCCTCCAGTTGGGTTGTGAGAACCTTCCTGATCTCATTCACCCATGTGGTTTTTACCTCAGCAGTTGGCGCCTGAAAAAACACCACAAATTGAATTCAACTAGAAACTGCTTCATGCAAGCAGATCTCAACGGAGGATTCATTTATTCACCTGAACAATATAAACCTCCTCTCTGGAGCTGGACCAGATTTCAAACTTCTTGTTGTCTCCCTTGGCATTCTCAGTGAACCCCACTGCATTCATCTGTGTGGAAGGTTCACATAAACCCACAATGATCAATCACTGAAACAGACGAGACATGTGCACGGTTTGGAGGAGCAACTCACACTAAGTGACTGTTTGAAGCTGTACGAAGGAGCCTTCTCGTAGCCCTCTCCGTTCTCCTCCCTCCTCTTGCAGAAGAGCAGAGCCTTCTCGTGGAGGAACAGGTGTCTCTGCATGGGCTTGAAACGAGCCAGGTCTTTAACTTTGGCGTGACCTTTTTTGTGCTCAGTCCAAACACTGAATGAGCCCTGCATGAGGAGCTTTCCTAGTTCAGTCATATTACCCTGAGAAAGAAAGAAAGGAAGACACAAATGATCTACAATGTACACAGCATATCCTTAGAGATAATCATTTCATTCAAGGGTGACCAAAGGGCGGTCTGGGGGCCGTTTGCTGACCCTGGACTGATTTTGGGTCCCGACTGAAACAAATCTGTCCCACCAGGAGATTGATGCAGATGGAGGCTTCCCCCCCCCCACACAATTAGGACTAAACTCTGATTCACAAAATAAAATCTTCTCACAAAAAAAGTTAGATGCAAAATAAAGTATTCACCTTTTAATAATGAAGCTTCCTCCTTTTCCTTTAATTTCATATTATACAAACACATCTATAAACTTATCCACTTTAGCAGACGTTAGTACACCAAATCTGCGTTTACTTACATTATTAAAACTTTTTCAAATAAAGAACAACCTTAATGATGTTTTCATTGCTGGGAATAGAGACAATCTCCTTATTGCCTTTCCTTGAATGAGGAGAACATGTTGATGTTATGAAGTTTTGCATCTACAATAATTTACACATTCCATTCCTCCACAAACAAAAAAGAAAAAGAAAAAAATCTGAGTGTGTACTTTTGAGTTGACGATTTTGGCTCATTTTGTAAAAAGTTTGGACACCCCCGACTAAATGCTTAACACGGCTAACTGTTAAGTTATTTCACCTCAAACCCTGTGATGGCGATGAGGTGCATGGAGTCGTTGACGGCCTTGAGGATGCCCAGGATGGAGGTCAGCGCCTCCTGCAGGTCATCTGCTCCGTCGCAGCCCTTACTGTACTTCAGCATTTCCTGCAGTCAGAAACGCACGAGCTCAGAGCTGCGACACAGAGACGCGCGTCCGTTTCCAAAGAGACAAAAACACAGCCTTACTTTCAGCAGCAGCTGATATTTGGTTATTCTCTGAACTGGCTTCAGCAGATATGAATCTAAACCCAGCTTGTGTTCAAGCTTCTTCTGACATTCCTGAAAGAAGGAAACGTGTAAAAAAAAAGGCGTTACCGGATGGGTCATGAGTGGTTCTGGTTTGTGCAGCGGGAGGTGAGGTTAAATTTACCTGGAAGAAGGCGCAGTCTGAGCACTGCCTCCAGAGGCTCTCAGACCGAGGTTTATTGTGACAGTACTTCTCGTAGATCTGCAGGTCAGTCATCTGAGGAAATAATAAAAAATACAGAATTAAATGTGCATGATAAAAAAAAATTGCATTCAGATAATTTTAGATTTAACTTACCCTCTCCAAAAAGCATCTTCCCACTAACTCTGGGCAGTCTGTGTAAAGCTCCAACTCCCTCAGAAAGGTTCTGCAGCACAACATTTGTTTTTAAATTATTAAACGCACAGAAGACACACGCGAGTATAAAAACATAACATGGTGTGGCAGACGGGTGGTGCTCATCTACCTTTTGTGAAAATGGTAAATCTCTGGCATGTTGCCAAACAGAACCTCCTTTTTGTTCTGCAAAGGCGCAGGGATGAGGTGAGACATGGCTGGATTGTCCATCTCAGAGGCATAACCCTGTAATCACAACAAAAGTAAATAAAGCACACACACACAAAAAAAAACACAACACGAATAAAAAAAAAAACGAGGAAGTTCCCCTTGGTTTAGACAAACACCTGCAGCACACAGAGCAGCTCCTCCACATAGGCCCTCTCGGTCTCCAGCAGCTCGTTCATTACATGTCTGCAGACAGGACAAACAAGCGGAAACAGAGCTCAAACGAAAGCGACTCCACTGATAGCAGATAATGAGATAATGGTTTTTCCACCGAGGACATCTGCTGCGTGATTTGATTAAAGATGAAAAGAGCTGAACTCTCACCGCCGGAGCACCGCCAGGTTCTCCTCCTCCTCCGACTGGGACGCGTGTCTGCTGCCACCGTCTTCATTCTGCAGCTGGCCATTCTTCTGGAAAGCAAAAAGCGATGAAACGGTTCAGAAGACGTGGGAACGTTTCGCACGTCAGCAGGCGAATGAAGCAGCAGCAGCGGCTGCATCACCAGGTCGCTTACTTTTTCACAGCCGAGGTTGGACTCCGAATTTTTTTCCAGGTGTGCTTTGTGCGCTGTGTGATAAAAAGAAAGTGTTAACATTAATAAAAATAAATGTGTAAAAAGAACAAATCTGTTTATTAAAATGAACATTTCATTGGATGACACAATTTGGTGCAAGATCTGATGCAACACATTCGGTTGCTATTAGACACTTATTTGAAAAATGTCAAACCATTAAAAATTCAGCACTGCTGCCTACAAACGGCAGAAAAGCTACTAAGCTGTATTTTACTAAACTCGGGAGGCTGTGTGGATTATTTTGTTGACATAAATTCAATTTAAAATATCTGGGAAAATCCACCAGCGCTGCTTATCCAACCTGACTAATCCTAAGAGGAAAGTAAGGAAAAACACGTCTGCCAAGCCTGGAGGCTGTAATTTCTACTTAAACATGGATACGAACATTTATGTACCCGTTGTTTTTATTTTTTTTTAGTTATATTACTAAGGTCTCTCAATGTNTTTATTTTGTAATTTCTTTGTGAATGTTTCTAACTTATTTCTTTTTATTTCAGAATATATTTTATTTATTTCATTTTATTGAGATTTTAATTTGATCTCAATGCCTTTTACCTTTTCATTTAGCTTTCAGCGCTATTTCACATACTACTTATATACCACATTGGCTGGTTGATTGATTAATTTTATATGCATGCATGTAGGTGCTATTTTTGATCATTTAGTGCACATCTGTACAAAAGATTATTAATCCCAATAAGTTTTCCTGGTTAAATAAAGGTTAAAAAGTAGAAAATTGCAGCCCAGCATGGAGAGTTTTAATTACTTAAAAAAATGCACTTTTTAATTCTTGCAGAAATGAAATAGTTAATTGAGCAGTGAAGCGTGAAGTCGGACTGATGCAGTGTGGCGGCTCACCGGGAGAGCTGAGCGGTGATTTGATGAAGGCTTCTGGTCTGGGAGCCACTGGCTGCACCGGCCTGGTTTGTTTGGCTGCCAGCTTCTTGAGGCTGATCTTCCGCTTGTCAAACATCTCCTGCATGGACGTTTGCTTTTGGTAAACTTTCTCCACTTGCTCCTGCCATGCCAAAAAAAAAAAAAAAAAATCCAATGCCGTTTGAGAAACATTTCAATCGACGGGTGTAGTTTTCATCTGCTGGTCAGCGCTTAGCCCATAAGCAGCGATGCAGCCGTGAGCCCATAAAGTGCGACCTCACCGCTCTCTGACGTGAGACACACGACGACAATGGAGTCACATTGTTTAGCTTAACTGCGTCTAGCTGTTATAATATTCCTGTGACATTTAAATGCCTGGTTTTCTAACCCTGAACTGCTGGCTCAGCACTTCCTCGTACTCCTTCCAGATGGCGTCGAGCTCAGTCAGCTGATTCTGACCAGCGTTGTCTAGGTAACGCTCCAACTCCTGCAAGGCCAGCTCGGCCCCCTCGTGGGACTGGCACTTGTCTACTGGCTGAGAGGCCAGCAGGTAGATGCCATCGTCGACCCATTTGGATGCCTAGACGGGGCAGACAAGCAGGGGAGAAACTGCAGAGCGGTAACAGACCAAAGGCGCTCGGACTCGGGTGCTTGTGCGTTTTCTCACCCTCTCCAGCCGACGGTGCAGCTCCATGGCTTTCAGCAGGTAGTCCTTCTTGGTGCTGAGGCTGCAGCTCAGGCTCTCGCTGACGGCTCTCAGCTCGCTGCATTTGGGCTGGATGGAGTCCTCGGCATAGTGGGACTTCTGGATGAGCTCGTCACCCTCACGAGACAGCGCCGAGGCTCTGTCCAGAACCTCCTGCAGGACAGCAAAGAGAGCACGTCGGCCCAATTCACGACGGACTGAATTCCAATTACGAGTTTCTTATAAACTTACAGCAAGTTTGTTTGAGGGAAAAGAAAGTAATGCAGGACTTTGACAAAGTTTAAATAATCTCTAACTCTTAATTCCAGAAAGTTCAAACATCTTTTTAAATATTTTTGTCGTTAAACCAATGAAAACACCTTAAATAACACTGTTTGATGAGTAAAATAGCATTTTAGCGTCACCAAGGTGGTACTCAAACATGGCAAACCGAGGATGATCAACTGAACTTTTGACTTTCGCTTCTTTATCTTTAATTTAAGTCCAGCTCTGGTATCTGACCAAGGCAGCATGTTGTGAAAAAACTACTGTAAATGGACATTATCTTTCAGGTATACAACCAGAGAGCTGCATCAGCCTTCAGCTGATTTTCTATGATTTGCCAAATTGTCACATAGTAACTCCTTACGAGTCACGTTGCAATGCTAAAATACTAAAATGCTAAAATGTGTCAAACAGTGTTATTTCTGTCATGGTTTACAGATTCAACTAGATGAATGTGGCAAAAACTGCATTTGTGACAGTTCTTATAATAACAAATGACAAAACAGATTCTTTATTATGTTGTTTGTAGCTGGATGTCATTTACCATTTAAGTAAGGAGTAATTTTTTTTGCCTCAATTATTAATGTTTTACAATGAAGAGGCTGAGCAAACAAAAACATCTGATCGAGAAAATTTAAAATGTAATAAGAAGGTTTTACAATGTATGCCAACGTTTATGTTAAGATACAATATGTATTTATTCAAAAAAAAAAAAGTTTAAATAGAGCTGCACAATATATATGGATAACAATCAGCACTGCAATCCCTAGGTGTGCAAAACAGAAACAACAAAGGAAAATTTGGATGCAAAATAAGATAGAATATTTGAAGTGCCCCATATTTGATGCTAAAGCTCCGGGAGTGAGCTGGTACACTGTCAGGCCTGCCTAATAAAGACATTAATCATATAAAGTAGTCCTGTTAAAGCACTAGAGAGGCTAAATGTAATTTGTTAATTTTGTGTTCCAATAAAGGACATAAATGTCTCGTCAGCAATAGCAGACGGTGAGCTTAAAAAAAACAACAACATAATTTTCGCAACATTAAGCAGTCAGAGTCGATAAAAAAATGAAACGCAACAAGGTTCCCACATGCACTGGTTAAACAAATTGTTGGACATTTAGTGACTCACACAGACTCGCTCTTCAAAGGAGGTGAGCTCACAGAAGATGTGGTCGGCGTGAGCGGGGCTGATCCCGACCTCGGAGAAGGTCACCAGCTTCTCCGACAGGTTGTCGAGCAGACCTCTGACCTGCAACAAAACGCCGTCGTTTCAGTCATCGTGTTAAAAAAAAAAAAAGGATTAGGTTTAGTAAAAGAGCTTGGTCAGCTCACCTCTCTGTAGTTGTGCTCAAAGTGTCGCAGTTGCAAACACTGCTCCAGTTTGGTCTGATGCCTCACCCAGAACTCGTCAAAAGCCCTTTCCGTCTCGTCCAGCTGAGACAGCAGTCTGAATAATTGAAGCAGTCAATTGATAATTGGAGAAAAATATGATTAAATAGAAAATATAATGGGCTTGCATTTTTTTGTGTGATAGTCCTTGTCTATATCTGAATATGCAGGTTATCTGGAGATCAAACCTGCTGATATGAGAGCAGATCATTTTCTCCTATCTCCTGATAAAAGCAAACAAATCAAGTTTGACATAAGAAAAATACATGTTTACTCTACTGTCTTTAATCTGTAAATTAGTCACTTCATAACATAACGTATATAATCAGTGAAAACGATTTTTAACACCAAAACAGGATAAATGTAATATGAAAGATAGACATAGCCGATTTGAGATTTGAGATGTTTGTGTATCTTTAACTTGCATTCTTGAGACTGACCACCAGAGGGCCCCACCGAGGCAGACTGTAGCTTCAGTCAAATTTTAAGTTCTGGTCAGTAAAACAAAATGTGGAGCCCTGCAGGATCAAACCCTTTTTCTTGAATTTAATGTGATATTCTAATTAGTAAGAAACTACATTTCAGGCTCCCATGAGATGTAAACCCTCGTCATCTAAATGAACACAAATAAATGTTAATCACTATGCAGGTAACAAATCTGCAACATATTTGACCCACATTAAAAAAAAAAAAAAAAGATTGGAATAAAATAACTTTTAAAGTTAATTTATTGTTTGGGTCTGCTTTTTTCAGTATGAAACATTATATTACAATGTTTATGTTGCAGTTCTTCTCACTTGATTTTTAAGGACATGAATAGCATGAATAGCTACATTCTAACTTTTACTTCATTTTCTACTTGTTTGAATCTTTTTGCAAGAAACTGTCCAAACTGGGTCTGGATTTTGGTGGCTAAGCTAGGAGTGTGTCTGACCTTTGAACTGTTGCAAGGTTTTCCAGTTCGTCCTGGTTCATGTTGTGGTCAGGGTCTCTCACTACAGGTTCATTGATGCTCTCCAGCAGCCTGCTGCCTTGGTCCAGAGCAACCAGTATGTCCTCCTGGATAAACACAGAGACACGGGACAGCATTTATCAGCCAGAGTAAACGGGGGAGCAGGAGACGACGTGTGTGTTAGAAAGGGGGATACCTTCATTTTGTCCCTCTTGCTGGTGTGTGTGCTAAGCAGGACGGTCGTCGTCTGAATTTCATTTGGGAGTTCGGTTTCTGCCAGCTCCGTCCCAAATGACTGCAGGGTCTGCGCTGTTCTCTTCACCATCAGTGCAAATCCCTCAATGGCCTGGAGCAAGTAATCGGGAGTTTCAGCATAGATTCTCATCGTCTTTTTTTTTTTTTTTTGATTTCACTGACGAAAACCTTTTTATTTGCTTGAGCCTATGAGTAAATCAACTCTGAAGCATGTCATCACCAGGTAAAAAACCCTCCTTGTGTCTATGCATACTCATATGCAGCACGTTATTCTTTTGTTTGTCATGGACATTGAGAGCGTTACAGCTGTGAGTGTTTTCATACAGTTCGGTGCGAGATCCACTTCTCGTGGCAGTAGTCCTGCGTTCCTCCGAGCTCCCGCGTCAGCTGGGTGCGGTCGATGTAGGAGTGCAGCTCACTCACAGAGCTCAGCATGATCACCTGAGGAGAAAGTATCCCATCACACACACACACACACACACGCACACACCGATGTGAAAACACCGGCCTCGTCGTGTTACATGAATATCTAGCTCACGAATATGTGTGTCAAATCTACTGTTTCATTCACGTCTGGAATAGGAAGTGATTTAATTACAGCTCAAAACGGAAAGTAGAGCACAGGCTTGTATGAGATTAGCTCAGCTGCGTTTAGTTTTTTTTTGTAAAACATGCCCTTGTTTCTGTGTCCAAAGTCGTACATTTTAAACTCATCAACTCATCCAGTCATTCTGGACTTTTTCTGGTCCAGCTTATTACAGATAATTGTAAAGGTCTTTCCAGAATATTGATACATTTACTCCTGTTTTATTCTTTTTTTTTTTCTTTTTGGACAGTAGAGACTTTTTCAAAAGTCTGCATAAATGAAATGTTAGCTCTCATTTGTGGTTTTACTGTTAAAAGCCATGTAGAAAAGACTAAGTACACACAGAACTCGGAGCATTCGGTGACTGGAAAAACTGGCTACACCCACCGGCACCTTCATCTTGAACTCATCCTTGTTGAACTTAAAGAGGATGTCTGAGAGCGTCCTCTGCAGCAGGGTGGTGGGCCGCAGAACCAGGACCAGCTGGAGGTTCCCGGGGAAGGAGCCCTGAAATTACATTGTTAGATCTGAATCAGATTAAAATGATTATTTACAGAAGATTCTACTGAAATTTCAGGATAATTTCAGCAGTTCTTACAAATTTCACAAATCACGAGACATACAAAGGCTGAATTTTGTTTCCAATAATGCTTTTATGACTTCAAGATTAAAGTGGATCACTTTATTGAACCAGGTAAGCTATTAAGAACAAGTTTTTATTGACAATAAAAACATCAAAAATCTTTAATCACTTAAGAGTTATGAGGACAGAGCGTTCATGCACCAAAAACAACACTTTTAAAGCGTTGGTTATAATCTGTGACACAAACAAAACAGTTATGATTATCAGTTCTGTGCTTTGCATCAAAATTAAATCCAGCTTAAGAAGCCTGGATCAGCTAACTATGCTAAATGTGCATTTATTTCTTCATGAGTTGGAAAAAAAAAAAGTTTTGATGCGGCAAATTAAAGAAACAGAAGATGTTCGAAATGTAAAACATAATTTTTTCTTCATAAATTTTTTTTCTCTCTTTCTTTTTTGACTGTGGATTATGAAATAGAAACAATACTTTTCATATATTTATCTTTATATAATTGGTGACACAAAACTCTGTTTTTTTCCTGTACTTGTACAACAGTGCAGACATAATCCACCTCCACCAACACATCTATTTTCAGAATAGATGCTGCTGCCTCTGCAATCACTTTCTTCCTGTCTCTGTTTTAGCTACTATTTGAAACTATTTCTCAGAGCTTCAACATGGAGCGATATGAAGGGAGGGGTGAGGAATGTGACTTAAGTATCTTTTCATATCTGCTTAGACCAGCAGTGTCAAACTTGGGCCATATCAAAAATCTGAATGTTCTTAAAGGGCCGGTTGTGCCAGAATATATTGATAAAAACCAATTAAACTGTTAAAATGTCAATAAATTGCTCTTCCTTCGGGATTTTGTGATTGTTTTAGTGTTTTTTGCAATCAAAATTTGAGATTTTGTAGTGCCAGTTTAGAAATGTTTGTAAGGAAATTGTACGATATTTGCGCTAATGCATGATGTTAAATGTGACTTTTTAATTACTCATCATATCAATTACGAACTATAACTTGACATCAAGTACAGCTGAGGCAGCAGTCAGTTAAACTCGATTAATGTTTCTGACCAATTTTGAGAGAAATCTGCAGTAAAATCAGAACAAAAATGTGGAGATTTGTTGATTTTGTGTAAATTTTGCAGATTTGCAAAAAACTGGCAGGACTTATTGATGTAATTTGGAGTCTAGAGGGCCACATAAAAAGCTACGGTGGGCCAGATTTGGCCCCCGGGCCTTGAGTTTGACACATGTGACTCAGACATTTAATGTTTTTCATCCAATCTTTGTTTTCTTCTTTCTCTATGTTTGTTATACTTTTGGTTATAATTTGTAAAATAAATAAAAAAAAAGCCTCATAATATTCTCATTACAAACCCAACTCTTTATGGATAAAAAAAACCTGTTTCTCTAAATGTTTTCAGCACATTCAAATAAAACATATTCATCATGCTGTGTTTCCACTCAGCTAAGCCAGTGAACCAAGTAAAAACGCCAATTAAAATGTCACGACTGACTCCCAGTGACAGACTGCTGTGGAAGCGGCTGGATGGCAGCGAAGGCCAGGCGCTCGTCTCCCTTCCTGAGGCTGTGCTTCTGTTAAAGTGGCCCTAATTAGCCAATGCCCTAAATGCACGGCTCGGCTGATTGGCCCCCGCACTTGAACGGGCTGGAAACGCTGACCTAAGCAGACGTGACGGCAAATTCGTTGTTGATATGAACCTCATGGGGAAAACCTCTCGTGGCTGAATTAATAAATCAACTCAGGGTTCGTCCTTGCTGGGGGGCTGGAGGGAGGATGATGAAGGCACAGAAAGTGGATGTTCACGGATGAAGAGTACAGTCTGTGGGATATGCAAAATTACTTTGCAGCAGAACAAAGAATAGCCTCTCTCTCAGAGTGTTTATGATTAATGGCGGTGTCGAACATTTTACTGAATAATTGGCATGTCAAGCAAGTCTGTCAAGGTTTTTATTTTTTATTTTAATGAAATCTATTTAGCAAAAGAGCCATATCTTTAGTAGATATAATTAACGTGCTACATAAGTTCATTTTTATCAGATGTTTACTTTAGGTTTAAATTTTAACTAAAGAAATACCCATACTAGTACCTTCAAAGCAACCAAAAATACATAATTAGACTTTTCTGACGAACAGAAAAATGTACATGATTTCTTGGAGTGTGTTGACGCTTTTCAATCTAAGAACTTTTTTCTCTATGGATCTGCAATAAAACTACAAAATCGCTTGGCCTTCTTCCGCAGCGTGTAGCCATGCTGTTTGGGTCCGATCGCTGCCCTCTCCAACGGTCACAGCTTCGTAGCTCTTGGTTCTTTGTTCGGTGGCAGACAAAAGCAAGACGCAAACAAACAAACCTCCAAGAAGAGCTAGCTTACTGATGAACATCGGGGACCAGCAGCGCAACTGAAGGCCTAACTGAAACCAGTCCATAAACGCATTACTGAGGTCTGTATGAAACAAACATGTCTACATGCACAGATGAAAAACCGAAGCCCTTAAAAGATAATTTTGTCAGCAGGAGAAAAAGCTCATTACCTCACACAGATCCTCACAAGCACAGAGAGGCTGAAGAACCTCTCCAGCTTTCATCATCTCGCATTTAGCAGCCCAGCTGAATCATCTGAAGCAGGACATTGTTGCAGGGCTGACTGAATGCCCTCTATTAAAGTCTTCCAACCTGTATAAGTCTGCCCTGTGGGATTAATAATGGCTTAATAAAATTGAAAATGACTGAGCGAGTCTGCTACGGGTCCATAAACTGTGGGGGTGGGGGCATTCAACCCTGATTCTCCTTATAGCGCATTTAATCCTTCTTTTTTTTTTTTTTTTTTTACCCCAATGTGTGATTCACTGACCTGAAGATCGGCTCAACACGAAGCATGAGGAAAGCAGCTTCTTAAAATTAAATTAGCACAGGTTTTAATCCTTTTTTCTTTGCCGGTTTTTGTTTTTAGCAGGACGGGTCTGTGATACGTCGGGGGAGTAATAAAAGCTTCACTGTGTTCATAAACACAAAGCTGCTCCCTGTCATTAGAGTTTTAAACCACACTGCTAATCAACAGTTCGTTGTTTATACCAAAACAAATGCTGGCTTTATAAGAAGCTGATACGTGAGAACAAAGAGTTAAGCCAAACAGTGAACTGTGTGAGATTTTTTTTCTTTTTTTAGTAGAAACATCCAGCGATTGGCTGTGATGCTGAAGGAAAAGTTGCACAACATTCAGAGTAATTTATATCTTTAGTTTAGGGTTGCTACGGTTTTCTCATTTAGAGAAAAAGCTCAATGCAGACAGTGGCCACAAATGGACAAATGTTAATAATAACTAATATCAGATTTATTTAAAATGTATGCTCTCCAGTGTCCATGTATATATTGCAATTCTCTTCAATAAACACTAAAAATAAAGTTAAAATAAAGTTGTAGCAATGTGGATGAATTTCGCCTGCAGCTTTGGAAGCACATCATGGCTGCAACAGGAGCCCATTGAAGGAAGTGATCACACTCCTGCTGACCCTCCAGGGTGGAAGTGATATTTGAGGTGAAACTGTGGCGGAAACACGATCGTTCTCCTACAAACTCTCTGTGACATAACAGATACCTTCCACCCCTGGGAGTGAAGTGTGTCATTGTGCGGATCTCTTTCTCAGACGGTTAAATATCCATTTCTTACTGTTTCTGCAGACGCTCAGACACAAAGACAAACTCACCGCAATACGAAGCAGAGTCGCCTTGACAGCCGCCCATCGGTCCTGTCTGCGATCGATCACCAAGATGAAACCTACGTCTGTCGATGACAAGCTGCAACAAAAACAGAGAACAATGTTCAACACAAAGCAGCGGCGATCAGATTGGTCCAGATAGAGGGCTCGTCGTTGAGGAACCCTCCATCACACGGCCTTTTAAAGCACAGCTCAAAGAAGCAAAAACAAATAAAACATACATATTGTTTTCCCCGTGTGGCATAAAAAACAAATCCAAATGCTTGCTGACAGCACCGCCGCTTTGTTGTGCTGCTCCTTATCTCCTCAGACAGCCGGTGCGGTCCATAAAGAGAGCTGCTCTGAAGCTTCTCCAGATCTCTTGGCCATCAGCCGTAAGCATTCGCATTCCCCGCCTCCCCCCCCCCGGGGCCTCCCACTTCTTCCCTCCTACACAGCTGCCCCACGCTTTCGAGAAGGAAGGGAGAGGAACGCGTCGTCCACACAGGCGAGATCCAGCAGCAGAACTCACAGCATGGTTTGAAAGCAAAGATGCAGGATCAGCAAAAGTGCACACAAGCCTCCCGGCACTTTCGTCAGCCTCCATGTAGGCATGGCTTCCAGTATTATTTGGTTACATTCATCAATCTCCACCTACAGACTAAACTACCAGGTTGAAAGAGTTTAAACAAAAGGCTAGGTAAGAGAGATCCGCTGTGTTTGTAGTTTATGGAGAATAACGCTTTGGACCATGAAAGATTTAAGCATATGCACCGCCCATATTGCCTTATTGAACTGTCCAATGAGAGATCAGGAGACGCAAGACTTAAGCCAATCAGAGCGATGCAAGTAAACAACAGACAGCTACAGTAGCCATTTAGGAGAGAGTGATAGATGTAGGAGGGCAAATAATCCTCAGATCTCAGTTAATGAGTTAACTCTCAGTTAAGACCATTTATATTAAAAATATTGACGTGATTAAAAAATTATTAAGGGAAAGAAAAGAAAAACTATTGTAACAAAAGATGTTATTTAAGGAAGGAGAATCCTTCCAGGGGAGAAGCAGTGCCTCAGTTTCCGTCCCGGATGAGATTCTTCCATTTGACATGTTTTGACATTTATAGTATAAACATGCATTTTAACTTAAACAATTTCATTATTTTGCTTTGTTTCTGAAAAGGATCTCAAGAAGCTATTGTTGCATTAACCCCGTCCCAGTTTTTGAAACGACCAATCAGGGTACCGTTGTCTTTGTGATGGTGGGAAACCGCTAAAATAAGATGGAAAATATAAATTTCATAATCACTTTGTGTTGTTTTTTTTTTAAACACTTAAACACTGTCTAAATGAATAATTAATGACACCTCAACGCCACAAAAAACTTTTTGATGTTTTGCATAATATTTCCAAAAGAGAAATCAGCCTGAATCAGAGGCTTTACTAAATCACAAATTGGCCTCAAAAGATTGATTACTGCAGTACAATTCCTGTTTTTCTCTATTCTTTGTAGTTGTGTAGGGCCATACTGATGTAAACCAACTTTTATATTTTCTCAACTGACTGTTTATAAATACAAAATTATATAAATGTTGCTAAAAAAAAAATGTAGATACTTATACCAAATCAGGCAGAGTGGTTTTCTAGTCATTGATTCATATTATTTACAGTAATCTGGGATAACCTCAAATATAAGATTCTATTTCAGATTTATCAAATCGGTGTGGTGATGCTTCTGCTGCAAACATGATCCAGGTTCTCAGAACAAAGGGAACAGAAGCACCTTGAGCTATGGGTTGATTTGTAAAAAGCTTTGCTCTAACAGCAAAGCAGCGTTGAGGAAAATTTGCTGCATGAACACATTTGCAGGCACAGCAACGGATACTCTGCTTTACCCTCTCCTCCTCCTCCTCCTTCATTGCTCAGCGAGTCAGAAAAATGGTGTAAATAACTACAAATTCTCAGATTAACGCCCAATGCTTGTGTGTCATCTCATCTGTATCAAATAAGGAAATGAAAGGTGACTAGAAGCTCAGATAAATCTGGATTTTCTCCAGAGACCATATAAACCCGAATTTAATCCTTGGACGCAAAAGTTCATGTGAGTTCATGCATTTTTGTCAGAAGCGGCTTCTGCTCGGTTGTCTGTATGCATTATTCAGTCTCAACCAGTTTAGAGTCACTGCAGTTTCTATATTTGCTCTGCTCTTTTGCTTTTCAGGCAGGATTAGGAAAGCAGAGAGAAATGCAAAAAACAAAACAAAACAAAAAACTAAGAGATTATTCTGAACTGTACACATTATAACTATGTGTATTTATTATAAAATAAATATATATATATATATATATATATATATATATATATATATATATATATAAAATAAATATATATATATATATATATATTATATATATATATATAAAATAAATAAATATATATATATATATATATATATATATATATATATATGGGTACATTTAGAGGTAAAAAATGTCTTATATCTGAGGCTCTCATTTCTTTTCTGAATTGATCTGACCTTGTGAGCAAAAACGTAGATGCATTTAGTCATCTAAATAAGATTTACATTTTTCAGAAAACACTGAGTCTATAGCTTCTTGATTAATAACCAGAGATCAGTACTGTGATCCACTGCCACCTAGTGGCAGGTTTTTATACTCACACAAATAACATTTATTGAGTGTTTAATTAATAAGATACATCATCACTTTCAGCTTTGCTTTCACTTGAAGCATCCTATCCATGAATTAATCATTTTTTTCAAAAACCACAAAAGTGCAGCAGGATGAAGAGAAAGAGAAGATGAAGTCATGAGCGTCAAAAAATAAGAAACAAGAAAAACAAGTTGTGAAACAGGAAGTATGGAAAACAGCTGGGATTTTCATCCTCTGCCTCCGTCTGCTGCAGTCGGTCAGAGACAGACCCTACCTGGGCACACTTGTTAGATAGCTCAGGACGTTGTGAAACTCCCTGTCCGTGATTTCCCCAAATGCAGGAAACTCTGGAAACACAATGATGGGACTGCCGTTATCTCCTCTACCGCCTGCAAGACAGAGAAAGAGAAACGTTGGGCATTTCAGTGTTGAATTTAAAGGAATTTTGTACAAACGCTGTATGACTGATCAAACTGAAATCATCATTATTATTAGTCTGTGAAGGAAAATCCTTTTCAAATTTAGAAAGGAGAAGAATCAAAGGCTACACTGAGCTGATGAAACAGTTCCACGAGATGAGATTAAAAGAGTAAAAAGAGCTACGTTTTTCAGCTTAAATCGGTCTAAATCATTTTAATGAGATGTCAAATGAAGTCCTGGAGTTTGTTTGCCTTGTGAATTAAGACCAATGTAGAAAACTAATGTTTACTGCTTGTCAGCTGGCTGAAAGGATGTTATTAGGCTTTTATTTTACTTACAAGAAATTCCGGATTCTAGAAATATTTCCACTGATAAAAAGAGTCATAGTGAGGAAGTTAAATAAGGACCACCCAAAGCCCTTATTAAACTGTTACTGTTTAAAATAAAATGAATTAGATGATTATGTTTGAGTTAAAACCTTGTGTAAAAAAGATACTGTAAAACCGATATCTTTATATGAGACTGCTAAAACTATTTGTAATGTTTTTTTATTACTTTAAAACTGATCCCTCACATAAAAATTTGAGATTAGCAGAGGCGGCTCCACCGCTGTAGCTAGGGGGCGCTATAGCTCCCTTGGATCAGACCTGGCACCCCTATGTAAATAGAAATTTAAAAATGTTTTTTTTTCTGTGCTCATATATTTATAAAATATGGCTGTGATTGTACTGAACCTAAAATAATCAATGATAAAGAGTCAAATAGAAATGTGATTACGAATTAACGTCAACAAAAGACAACAGGGAATAGTGATGAGACTTGACCTAATTTCACTTGAACAAGATGACAAACTCAGAAAATGCAGGAAAAAAGAAAAACTTGGTACTACCGTTGAAAATTAGCAGTCAAAAACTGTGTTTGACAGTTTCGATCAATTTTATGGGAAACGGCCTGAAATACAAATTCAAATACATGTTGATATGAGAAAGACTTTCAAATTGATTCATTTTAAAAATAATACATTTTTCAAAACACCGTGAATTAATGGATTTTTCTAAAAAGGCAATGTCTATTAAAGACGCACCAATCAATCGGCCAAAGACTGAAAATGGCTAATTGATTGGGCCTGATGGGTCAGATCAGATACGGAAATATCTGATATTTGTTTAATGCATCAAAACTAAGAGCTTCCACCATTTTTGTTCTATAAACGCATCAACAGCGTGCGATTTAGGGAAATGCATCAAAACAAAATGTAGGGATCCCATGTAAAATACTTCCTCAGTCAACAAAACTGTCGCCATTTTTAACCCTTATTTTACCAGGTAAGTCCTAAGTAATTGATTATTTGATTGCCCTGCAGAGCACTTTGGGTGCCTTTGGTTTTTAAAGCATTTTATAAATAAATACATAAATGAATGAAATGAATAGAAAACAAAAAGACAACATGATTGAAGACAGAAAACGCCTTGTCAGTGCATCTCTGAATATTAAATAGTACATTTTTGGCAGAATCACAAAAGTGAAGAAAGAATAAAAATAATAAAACGCTAAAAAAAAAAAAAGAAACGGAGATGCTGCAACACCTAATTGTTGTTGACGACCTTGACAACCTCAATCAATCTCTCTCTCACACACGCACACGTCTACCTCCCTCCAAGCAACAGCTGCTCTGTCAGCACATGTGACTGGAATATCAATCCGCCTGCCTTTTCTCCTCCCATCACCATGGCAACAGCAAGTGCATGGTCATGCTTTCAGCGGCTGCTTTGGGTTTTTTCAAAATGTTCCCAGTGTCTGCTGCGTCCACAAGGTCGCAAAAATAAAAACAGAGGGCAGTTTTTTTTTTTTTTTTTTTTCCAAGGAGATGATGGAGTAAAAAAAAAAAAAAAAAAAAAGGGAATCTTGGGGGTTTT